>NW_025061219.1:0-6460 GCF_019279795.1 Protopterus annectens | reverse complement strand
AGGGATTACACTCTCTGTATTCTTGTTTGGGCCTGAGCACACGTAGTCGGGTGTCGCTTTGTGCTAGATTTGCACCATTAAACGAGGTTAGATTGCACTAGGCTTGTTTTCGAAGTGATTGTAATGCCGCCGATCCTCAGCCGCTACCGCTAAGCGCAAGGAAAATCAAAGTCCAAGCAGGATGAGTCATCCGTTCCGGACGCCGGTTCTTTAGAAACTATGGTGGAATCTGTGGATCCAGCCGAGGTTTCAGCTGAGTCTCAGGGGAGCGAATTTGCAAGATGTGGCCTCTCAGGAGTCAGGTCAGGCTGAGGGGCCTCTCAGGTTGCTGTACCCTTCTTGCATAAGGTGGTTAGGCCTTCCTTCTGTCTCTAAGGTACCTTCCAAGGTCAGTCCTAGTTCTGCAGGTTCTGTACCTAAAAAACACATGCTTAAAACGGCAGAAGATTTGATTTCCTTAATCAGGGGTTCTATGCCCCCTCCAGATAAGAGGCCTAGGGTGGAGCCAGAGGTGGAAAGTTTGGAACATGCTTCAGATTACTCAGAGTCTTCGGCTGAAGACATTCAGGATTTTCCTCCTTATTCTGATTCAGACGCAGAGGATTCCAGTCCTTCTGCTTCTCCTCCAGAGGATTTTTCTTTTTCAGAAACCCTGCATTCTATGAGGGAGCATTTTAAATGGGAAGGTCAGGATTTCTCAGATTCCCAAAGAGGCTTAGGGAATTTTGTTTTACACAACATCGGCCCTTGGCTATACCTCCTGTTTTGGATGTTGTTCAGGATGTTTTCTCTGAGGCTTCCTTAATCCAGACTCTTGCCTCCTGCCAGTTAAACCAGATAGGTATTACAGAGTGCCAGAGGCTCATAAATATCTGTATAAGAGCCCAAGGGCTGACCCAGAAACTATTAGCCAGGGACCTAAGGGTGTCAGGGCTTCTGTTGTAAAGAATCCAGTTCCTATGGTAAAGATTCTAGAGCTTTGGATAGGTGGGGTAAAAAAGTGTATACCTCTTCCACTCTAGCAATGAGGGCTTTGAATTGCCAGTTTCATATGTTGAAGTACCAGAATTTTCTCCTTACTCAGTTAAAATCTAAGGTAGATGCTTTGGCAGAGGGCATAGAGTGTAAGGAATTACAGGATTTGGTTCATGCCTCTGATCAGGTGGGTAAGCATTCTTTGCAGTGTGGTTTCGATGCTTTACAGGCTTCTTCCAGGGTGGCTGCCACTGGATCAGTTATTCGTAGGCACGCCTGGCTTAAGGATCAGAACTTGTCAGAGCATGTTAAAGCTCGAATTTTGGATGCTCCTCTGCAGTCTGAAGTTTTGTTTGGTTCTCCTGTGGAGTCAGTCTTAAAGAAAATGGAAGACAAAGCTAAGTCTATGCAGACTGTTAAGGATTTTTTGCAGGTGCAGCCCCCTAAGTTTAGCAGAAATTGGCCTACTAAGGGATGGGCTTACCCTTCTTCTGATTTACAGTCTAGGGGCAGATCTAGACGTGGTAGGGGCAGAGCTCAGGGTTCTTTCAGGCCTAGAACGTGGAGATGTCCTTCAAGGATGCATCTGCAGTCTTTACAAATGGGTTGTCCTGTCGTCAGGCAGCCCTTCGGTCGGCCGGATTCCAAAGTCTGGGTCTGGCTTCGGCTGGTGTCGCACTTCACCCGACGTCATTGCGGCAGTTATTCGGGTATAAAGGCATCAGCCGACGCCATTTTCCTCAGTCTTTCTTGCCGTGGCTCAAGCAGAAGCTGTTCGCAAGTGCCGGTCGGTCAGATCCAGAGATTACTACTACCGAATACTACCAAGACTTCTAAAGCTAAGTACCCGTTGGGGACTCTTTCTTGCCTCAGCCGATGTCAGAGAAAGTTAATAACTGTTTATCTTGTGGAAACAAATACCTCATAAAGATTTCCACCTATTGCTTCATTGTTTAGGCCCAGACCAGGGTAGCAGCTTGTCTAGCCTGTGCTTTTTAACCGACGGACGCTTAGACGCCGTCGGACTTTGCTGAACAGATTTTCGGCCCGATTTTGCTCATTATGCCGCCGGATCCTCCGCCCACGCAAAAACCCAAAAAACGCAAAGAAAAGGACCGACAGCGTCCGCGGTTTCCCCAAACCGCGGTTAAGCAACAAAAGTGTCTCGGTTTCGCGAAACCGAGCAAGGTTTTTTCACCCGATAACTTGCCTTCTACCGAGGCCTCTTCTAACCTGGTGAAGCTTCTGAAATCCAACCTTCTGTTGCGATTTCACAGGATTTATCAGACACCATTCCCAGATATTTCTACCCCTGCACGTGGAGCTGCTAGGCCTCCTCAGCTATGTCTATTAAGGCCTTTGCCAGGGCTAAAGCAGCCAAAGCATCAAAACCTGTGCCTTCCAAGCCCCTCTCACAGGCCCAGCACCAGCTCCCATATGCTTTTTGGCAGAGGATCTCATCTCTTTAATTGGGGACCCAGCCTCATCCAGACAGGGCCTCTCTCCCCCCCCAAAAAAGAGGCCTAGAGCAGAGCCCCTGAGCCAGTAGCCACAGATGATTCCTCTGATGACTCAGATCATACAGACCCTCCTGAGGCTTCTTATTCTCCACGAAGACTCTGATGCTGAAGAGTCCATCCCCTTTAGCCTCTCCTCCTGAGGAATTTTCCTTTGGGGAAACCTTGCATGCTATGAGGGAACAATTTCAGTGGCAGGGCCAAGATTTCTCAGACTCTAAAAAAGGCTTAGGACCTTTCTACATTGCCCCAGCATAGGCCTTTAGCTATACCTCCAGTTCTATCTGTTGTTGATGATGCATTTAATGATGCTTGCACTGCTCCTGATACTTTACCTCCGCCCTGCTAAGCCCGATAGGTACTACAGGGTCCCGGACACTCATCACCATTTCTATAAGGCTCCTGTTGCAGATCCAGAGACTATCTCCCAGGGCCCTAAAGCTGTAGCAGCTACTTCTTCTAAAAAACCCCATCCCCTCTGAAAGGGAATCCAGGTCCTTAGAAAGATGGGGTAAAAAAGTTTACACCTCTGCTACTTTGTCAGCTAGAGCTTTGAACTGCCAATTTCATATGATTCAATATCAAGAGTTTATGCTTGACCAGTTAACTAAAAGCTGTCCTCGAAGAATCTTAGATAAAAAGTATGTTCAAGAAAGGGTACATAACATACAGCAGCTTAGTAACCATTCTTTAAAATGTGGCTATGATGCACTGGAGGCTTCCTTTAGATCAGCCATGACTGGCACAGTTATCAGGAGGCATGCATGGTTGAAAGAACAGGCGTTACCAGACCATGTCAAATCAAAGCTTTTGGATGCACCTATGGACAAGGTCAATTTATTTGGTCCCCCTGCACAGCAGGTACTAAAAGAGATGGAAGAGGAAGCACAATCTGTGCAGGCAGTGAAAGATTTCTTAGAAGTCCAACCTCCAAGGTTTAGCAGGAACTGGCCCTCCAAGAATTGGTCCTTTCCAGACTCCTCTAAGGCACAAAGAGGCAGGAATAGGCTAGAGGCAGAAACCAATCCGGGGGTGCCTACGGGGGCGCCAGTGGCAGGGTAACAACCAAGGCACGGATACAGCCACCACCACTACAACAACTCAATCACAGTGACTTGGTGGCACCCCTACCAGGGAACAACTAGAAGCACCCTTAGGGGGAAAGCAAACCCTTATTTTCAAAAAACTGGCTCTGCTTCACAAGAGAAAAATGGATTTTGCAGACTATAGACAAAGGTTACAGGTTCCATTTCCATACACTACCAGGAAAGAGAGGAATGCCAAACCTACCACCTTCTCAAAGGACAGAAGCTCTAAACAAATATCTCAATTATTAAGAATGAGAGCTGTGGAAAAGGTACCATTATGGAGCAAGGAAGGATTTTACTCCGGGCTCTTCCTGGTACCAAGAAAAGAAAACAAATGGACACCTATTCTAGACCTGTCCGCTTTAAACACATTCCTCATTGTTCCAAAATTCAAAATGCTGACCCTACAGCAGCTTCTTCCCATGCTGGGCAAGGAGTCTTGGCTGGTAACTCTAGATCTCAAGGAGGCATACCTGCACGCCCCATAAGACCAATTTGCAGAAGATACCTCAGATTTCTTCCAGGATCAGAGCATTATCAATTCTCAGCATTGCCCTTTGGCTTATCTACTGCCCCCAGAGTGTTCACAAATGCCTGGCATCAGTAATCGCTCATTGCAGACTTCAGGGAATTCAAATCTATCCCTACCTGGACGACTGCCTGATACAAGTGGACAACAAAAAAAACACAGAAGACTTACAAAGAGTCATCTACCTGCTGCAAGCCCTGGGATATACAGTCAATACAAAAAGTCAAGGCTGATTCCATCCCAAAGAATAACCTTTCTGGGTGCAGAACTGGACACATCAAAACAAATGGCATTTCTAACTGCAGAAAAGAAAGAGCAACTTCCTCTCTACTTCTTGGCATTAACAAAGCAGAACCATCTAACTGCAAGAAAAGGTACAAGCTCTAGGCTTCATGGCATCCTGCATAATACTGGTCCTCATGCCAGACTGCATATGAGAAAGCTACAGTGGTACCTAAAGAATTTTGGTCTCAGCACAAGCACAGCCTAGAAACCAAAATTCCAATGATCCCATGCCTGAAGCAAGAGTTCTTATGGTGGGCTCAGGCCTGTCAATCAAACACAGGACTGCCCTTCCAAAAGTCAACCAAGCAAACCATCACGACAGATGCCTCAGACCTCGGTTGGGGGCACACATGGGGGTGCTAAAAGGGCCCTATGGACTCAAGACCAGCTGCCTGCACATAAATCTAAAAGAAATGTGGCAGTAAAATTGGCAATCCAGGCATTCAGACCTTTTCCCAAGAAGGCCAGTTGATGATAAGGACAGACAACACCACAGTTATGTGGTACATCAACAAACAGGGAGGCACACCTCATCCCCTCTATGCCGGTGGCACTGGACCTATGGGATGTGGCTCTGAGCTACAACATTCAGTTACAGGCAATTTTGTACCAGGAAAAAACATTCTAGCAGACATATTAAGCAGAACTACAACAGATGCCCAGAATGGATGCTGCACCCGGGACATCTTCAAAACCATCACAAGAAATGGGGATTACCACAAATAGACTTGTTTGCATCCCCAATCACCAGTTGAAGAAATTCTGCACAAGGACTTACCACCCACTTGCTTGGAAGGTGGACTCCCCATCCTTCAGTTGGAAAAACCTGACAGCATATGCATTCCCACCACTTCCTTTGATGCACAAGGTGCTTTGAAGATCAAAGAGGAACGCCAGGATCATTCTGATAGCCCAGACTGGCCAAGACAACATTGGTACCACTGCTGAGGAGCATGTCCGGGAACAAATATGGACACTGCCCCCGATCCCATTACGCTGACACAGAACAACTACAACATCTGCATCCAAACCTAAAACTCTGCAGCTAACTGCCTGGAACATTACATAACAGCAATTTAAACCCCAAAATTTTTCCCAAAGGGTTAAAGACATAAACCTGGGGGCTCAGAGACCTTCAACAAAAAGAATTATGCAGCAAAATGGAAAAGATATCTCATTTGGGGTACTGCAAAGGGAAGATGTGACACTGGTAACATAGCCAACATCCTGGATACTTGGCAGAGCTCTTCCATACAGGCCTGTCCTATTCCTCCATCAAGATCATGCATCAGCTATTTCAGCAGAATACAGCTTGGATCCTCCTGTCTTCTCATCCTCTGCTCAACAGTTTCTGAGAGGAATTAAAATGTAAAAACCCCCCAGGAAACCTCCATTGCCAGCATGGGACTTGAACTTTGTGCTAGAAAACTGACCTTCCTCCTTTGAACCAGCAGCAACAGCAGAATTACAAAATTTTCCTGGAAACTGCTTTCCTGCTGGCAATAACTTCAGCAAGAAGGGTCTCTGAACTACAGGCATTAATGGCAGTGCAACCCTTCCTAATCTTCCATCAAGATAGAGTGTCCATGAGAACAAATCCTACATTTATGCCTAAGGTGGTATCCAGAGTATCTTTAAATCAGGCTATCCACCTTCCTACATTCTTCCCCAACCCACAGAACAGGGGGGAAAGGCTCTTACATACTTTGGATGTACACAGACAAATTTCGCTACTACCTGGACAGGACAAAAACAATAGAAAACTGACCAGCTTCTGGTAGCAAAGCAACAGGAAAGGAAGGAAAAACCCAAATTTTTAAACAGACAATCTCCAAATGGATAGGAAATTGCATTAGATTTTGTTACTCCTACCATGGAAAGAAAACTCCAGAGAACATCAGGCCCCCTCCACAAGGGCTACAGCCACTACCACAGCTTTCTTGGGGGTGGCTACCAAGGACATTATAGAGGCTGCTACTTGGACCTCCGGCATACATTTGCCAAGCATTATAATTACCTCTATACTCTAGATCCCGGGTGGTTTTGCCACTGCTGTTTTGCAAGGG
>NW_025061218.1:0-7749 GCF_019279795.1 Protopterus annectens | reverse complement strand
TGAGGAAACACTTAAACTAAAAGTAAACGGGCTTTGTGCGGGGCCCGAAGGAAAAAACTGAAAGGAAAGGATATAGGAAAAAATAAGGAAATGCTGCAACAGGGAAATTGGAGTACAAATGACTAATTAACACTTAGGAACCTACAGTGGGCCATTGCCAATAGTTAACAAGGCTGCAAGCAGCTACCTGCAGAACAGGAAAGGGGAGGGGCTGTACTGCAAAGAAAACAGTAAAATATCACAGCAGAACAAAGCAGAATTGCATTATATCAGCTACAAAACACATTTTGCAACACATGACTGGGTAGGGAAACTACAAAGCAAGAAAGTTGGCAGGTGGATGCATGCCCGACAATGGGTGGAGATCCAGGTTTAAAAGTGAGTTAAAGGGCAACAGATTAATCAAGGCAGGCAAGCATAACTCCACACTACAGGCCCCACACTTGCAGTACTCACTGTAAAACCCATAATTAAGATACCCTGCAGCTGGAATTGCTAATACACAGCCTATGACATCAGGAGCACAATAGTATAAAGTGTGAAAGCACCTGACACACACTTGTGTATTCCCATACACTCTGCACCATTGGTGTATACATATGGGGAACTTTTAATATGTACATGTTAGGGGCTGTCATAGCTTTGATCCACCAGCATGAGTTGAAGACTGAAGGTGGTGTGGAGGATGATGCTGACAACCACCTTAGGCACCAGAGGAGGAGAAGAGTGTTCAGACCCAGGGTATCCTACCAAGGACTACATGATCTGGAGATAGTAGAGCATTACAAGGTGGACAGAGACACCCTACAGCAACTTGTGGAGCTGTGCCGGCTACACCTCAGAGCCAGAACAAACAGAGGGGAACCCTTCAAAGTGGATACGAAGGTATGTGTAAGCCTGAGAATACTAGCCACAGGTACCTTTCAAAGGCCAACTGGGGATATCATGGGGATCTCACAGGCATCAGCATCTAGGGTGCTTCACCAGTTCCTGGATGCCATGTTACCACATGCCAATGAGCACATATACTTCCCCCGAATGCAGGAGGAGTGGGCCAGCAATATGCATCTCTTCCACCGTGTCACAGAATACCCGGAGGTACTGGGTGCAATAGACTGCATGCACATACACATCAAGTCACCACCCGGTGAGCAGGGTAGGCACTACATAAACTGCAAGGGATACCCTCCATCAACTGCCAGGTTGTGTGCAATGCCCAGGGCATTATCATGGATGTGTGCGCTGGCAGCCCTGGAAGCTATCACGACTCTCACATCTGGCATGCCTCACAGCTGTATCAGGTATTTGCCAGGGGGGACATCCCATATGGCCACCTGGTGGGGGATGCTAGCTATGCACTGGAACCGTGGATGATGACTTCCATCAGAAATGCACACACACCCATGCAAGAATGCCATAATGAGGCACATACACAAACCAGAATCATCATAGAGCATGTGTTTGGGATGCTTAAATCATGGTTCCGTTGCTTGGACATATCTGGTGGAGCCTTGCAGTACTCTCCAGGCATGTGTGCCCACATCTTTATAATATGTGCCATGCTACACAGTATGATCCTGCGGAAACAGCTGCAGCAGGGACAGAATGGTGAAGGCCCTCACAGCCACCACCATTGCCAAGGGCCCCACAGGCACAGAGGTACTCAGACCATGAACACCCTGAGCCAGCCCCAGTAGACAGATGGTGGCATGCCCAGTATGCCCATGCCTTGTCAAGGAGGGAATATATAGCACACACACTGACAGTGTAGGCACCTAGGGACTGACACCTTTCTCCACCTGCACACACAATAAAAATGGATGGCACACACACAAGACTACCTGTAAATTGTCATGTATAGGCAGTCTACTGTGTGCATCCAACATAGGCAGCCCTCAACTATTACACACACAACTGCTATTGGCACAAGGTAGGTCAACACCTGAACAGTAAATTAAGCTATCAGCATGTGCTGATGCTGTATGTATAGATTCATAGGTTCATAGGTAGGTACTTGGCTAACTGCCCAAGGGCATTCATAAGACTAGCCAAAATGTGTAAGCTTTTGCCACCCCATTGATTAATTAACTGTCCCTCTGTGGAGCAGAGCCAACATGGATCCCTGGGGTGTATCTACTATTCCCCATCCACTCTTCAATGTTTCTCTTGAAGAGTGTTAGTGAGGGGTTCTGTATAATGTAATTAGGGATGTTGTTCCAAAGCATGGGGAGTTTCTGTGACAGGAATCTGTCCCTCCAGCATGTTCTAGTTATTGTTGTGGCAAGGTTTAGCTCACTACAGCTTGTGGCTCACTGTGACATGGATTCCCATAGGTTGAGCATATCCATTAAGCCTGAGTTGGACATGGCTTTCTAGGCCAGCAGAGATCATCTCTGAGTAAACGAGATGCCACTGTGTAAAGCAGGAGTTTATTCAGTCTGACTGCATAGGGCATATGTCTGAGGCCAGTAATCCTCTTGGAGAGGTACTTTCATGGTCCTTCCAGCTGTTGGAGGTGTCTTCTGAGGGACATCCCAAATGGGTTATTATACTCTATGATGGGACTGATGAGTGAAGAGTAAAGGGGCACTATAACCTCAGTATGTCTAGATGTGAACCCTTTAGTAATCAGATGGCCTACATAGAAGGATGTCCTAACTACTTTGGAGATATGATTGTCAAAGGAGAGATCACTATCTACCTTAGTCCCTAGATCCCCTATTACCTCGTCTGTATTAAGGTGGCTGCCACTTATGTGTTAATATGTGGGTGTTTAGTTTCTCCCAAATGGAATGACCATGCAGTTTGTGGCACTTAGCTTGAGGCCATGACTTTGACACCCTGTGTCGGTCTCTGTGAAGACCTTTGAAGGATGTCTGTGTCAGCTGGACTGTCAATTATGGCTCCCGGTTTGCAGTCATTGCCAAACATGGTCTGCCGTAGTCCACCTGTGATTGCCTGTACCTCTGAGAAGTATATGCCAAACAGTAGGAGTCCCAGGACTGAGTCCTGTGGGACACCAGTTGTGACTGGTTAAGAGTTGGACCTGGAGGCTGCTAGTCTTACCATGTGGGTTCTGTGTGTAAGCCTGTTGGCAACCCATCCTCCAATGTATGGGTTTATGTACAGGCTGGTGAGTTTATCAATAATACCTGAGTGGGGAATGGTGTCAAAAGCCTTAGCGAGGTCCAGGTAGTATGTGTGAATCACCTCTCCCCTCATTTAACACTTTGGTGACTGTCTGTGAGATGTCAAACAGGTTCAGTAGGCATGATCTGTACTCAACCAAGCTGACCTGAGTTGGGTCAAGTGTTTGGAGGTTATCAATGTCTTTGTTAATGAGTGCCATGAGGATGCACTCCATAGCTTTGCAGACCAGGCTAGTCAGGCTTATGGGGTGGTAGTTACCATGGCCAGTTGTGTTTCCACGTTGGTGGAGTGGAATAACCATTGCTATGCGCCATTGTATGGGCATGTAGCCTGTGTAGAGGCTGAGGTTGAAAAGCTTAATTAGGTGGGGAGTTAGTTTGTCTTGTAGTGTTTGCCAGACGCAGTCTGGGACACCATCCGCCTCCATTGATGCTGTGTTTTGCCGTTTGAGAGGGCTATTTCCACCTGTGTGTCTCTGATGTCTGGGATACTGTATTTTTTGGGTATTGTTGTGGGCTCTTTAGTTGGGTGAAGTTTGCACTGAATGTATCTGCAAGGATGTTGGCTATATCAGTAGGTTCAGTATATTTTGTGCTATATTGCACCAGCACAGCGCAAATCTGTGTGTTACCACTTAGATCCTTGACATAGCCAAAGAAGGCTTTGTGGTTATCTTTCAAATCCTTGCCTATTTTCCTGTTGAAGTTAGCTGGATGATTTCATGAGGGACCTAAGTTTCTTACTAATACTGGTCACGGATGTCTGTCCTTCTTGGGATTTGCTGTTTTTCTGGACTACTGTCCTACTTCTGTTGTATAGCCTGTTTATTGCAGGGGTCTACCAGACTGGTGTCCTTGTCTTGGAGGAGCGAGTCTTGGTTTACCAGTGATGGCATGATCCATACATCCTTGTAGGTGCTTATAGAATGCATTTTTTTTTTTGTAAATCTTTCTGTATCTTGAGCAGCTTTCCTTAGCGTGGGGGCTGTGAAACCTCCCACCTCTGTCTTTAATAGTGTGAAGTTAGCTGTAGGAAAGGTTTTCACTGTGGCTTCCTTCGGTGGGGGAGATGGTTGGGTGTGGAAATCATCAGTGAATAGCTCATGGTCAGATCTAACCAGTGACTGGTTTACCTCTGCTGTGGTGCACCTGTCACCCATGTTGGTAATTACCACTTCTAGTATGTTTCCGCCTCTGGTTGGGGAGTTTACCATCTGATACAGGGCATTTGAGGTGATACATTCCAGGAAGCGCTGGGCCTGGAAGTGAGTACTTGAGTAAGTTTCCCAGTTAATGGTAGGGTAGTTGAAATCAATCAATACCAGGGTGTTTGGTAAGACTATCATGTTTTCCACTGTCTCCAGGTAGGTGGCGTGGTGGTCCTGGGTCATGGAGGGTGATCTGTAGCAGGCCACAGTTTGCATTGCAGTTGTGGCTGACGTTAGCTGCACATGGATGATCTCAGAGGTAGCATGCTGCCCCACTAGCCTGGAGGTGTAGGTATCCCTGATCAATATGCATACACCTCCTCCATGTCTGTGTCAGTCCATGTTCTGTGGCCGAAATGTGTGGTATGGGTTGTAGTCCGGTAGTGCTGGTGTGCTCTCAGGAGCCTTAAAACAGGTTTCAGTTACTGCACAGATGTTGACATTGTCCATACTGAGGAGTGGTGTGAGTGCGTGCATTTTATGATTACAACTCCTGGCATTGAGTAGCATAACCCTCATTGATTTTGCTATTGTGCTGTTTACGGAGGTGGGATTCACCTTTGAGCCTTGCCTAAAAAAGGCACCATGGGCGCACCAAGATCCTTGGCCAGTATTTGAAAGCCTAAGGCTGACACATGCAAGCCGGTATGGTGTTGTTGCATGCATGTTTCCCATCTGTGCTTGTTTCTCATCTTTCCTGTAGGTAACCTACTGGTAAGCAATAGAAAGCCTTAAAGTGATACAAGTCTTCTAGCTTCCAAGATCTGCTCTGTTTATTCACATATTATTTCTGTGATGGCCTGCACTTTAGAGGTTCACAGATAGGTAGTAGGCTATCTACCCAAGGGAATTTAGAAGCATAGCTACAGTGTGTTGGCTTTCTCCTCACCATTGATGAAGTAAATGAGCCTCTGTCAAGCATAGCCAATGAAGTGATTCCAGGCAGAGTTGCTGGAAGCTGTTGAAGACTGGGGTGGTGGATAAGGGCACTTAGTGATCTAGAATGGGCATGTTAACGTGAAAATTCAACACCATTCAATTTCCCCAACAGGCCTTGCAGCTATAAAACTGGAGGGGCTCCCCCTCGCTGTATGGTTCTGGGACACATGATCCCAGGGGTGTATATTCTGTTACCCATTCACACATCAAGGTTTCTCTTGAAGTGTGTCAGTGAGGGGCTATGCCTAATGTAGTTAGGAATTTAATTTATAGTCTCTCATTTCATTTGTTATGTTTTTATTTCAAGAGTAAGTAAAGCTCAGTGGGTTTGGGCGCCTCCGCCCTTTGCTTAGCCTAGCTTACACATAGATATCATCTAAATAGGAAATAGGCAAAAGCAACATTAATGTCAATAATGCAATGGTTACAGCATTTGCATAGTATCTATGCATTTGTGGTTCAAATCCCAATAAAGTCAGTGATGTTTGTCATGTTAAAAAGTATACCTTAACCAAAGCTTGCATATTTAGGTAGTAATCTTCAGTATAATAAACATTTGAGACATCCATATAAACTCATGTGTGCCAGAGGGTAAAGTCAACAGAGACTGTAATGTTATGTAAGCACATAGTGAGATGTTACTTCACTGAAATATATATATCCTGAGGAGTTAACAGATGTGGCTGTGTTTGTGCACACAGGTTATACGTTTTTAAATTTCATTTAACTGTATTTAACTGCTGCTTTAATGTCACACAGACACTTTTAAACATGCTTACAACTGCTTAAATGAGCCTTATTCTGGAGTAAAAAACATTTTAAAGCATCGCAGGTCTTGAACCTTGGACCATGCACACTATAGCCATGGGACTTACCACTAAGCCATCTGAACTGTATACGTTACATGGTTTGTCGACTACACCTTTTACTATAGGCATTCCACAGTACTGACCACAAATGGGACAGTCACTTTGTGTACATATGTACAGTACATTGTAATGTACTGTAGTTTATGAATCAACATATACAAGTCTACATATGTATAACTGTTAAAAATTAATACTAAATATATATATATATATATATATATATATATATATATATATGTATATATATATATATACATATAGAGTATACATATATATGTATATACACAGTTACATCTATAGCCATATATATATAAACATTCGTGACACAGAAGCAATCCAAAGGAATCGAAGTGTACACAAAGCACATGCAGCTCGGGAATTATAACTATTAATATTAACTTAATTCACCATAGAAGGGATGGTTGTTGTGTATGTGGAGTTTGGGGTGGGGGAGGAATGATGGGTAATGAAATTATGCATCAAGGAGAGCCTGGGTTGGATGTTCAATAAGTAAACTGGAGGTGTAAACATGGAGTATGGAGACAATAAAAAAGGACACAAAACAAGAACCATTCTCATCCCTAATACACCCTGTCAGGTCATATTGCAACACTTAATTCCACAAACATATGAACATTAACATGTATCATACATATGTACACCAACTAAATGTCACATTTGTTTTCAGTACTGAGGAATGCCCGTAGTAAAATGTATATTCTAAAAACCATAGCATTTGTACATATCTTAGATGCCTTAGTGGTAAAGTCAGTGACTGTGGTGGTCATGCGTCCCAGGGCGTCTAATCGCAAGGCCGCAAGGGCTTTATATTTTGGTACAGAATCTGGGCTGTATTGGATGCAGGTTGATTAAGGCACTTTTAAGCATGTTGTAAGCGATTTTCCACATGCGGTTTGGTGCGGAAATGTAGGTTGGCGCATTTAAACACAGTTAAATGGATATGCCGCCTACAGGTAGGTGTAACTTTGCTTACCATCGCGCAGAGCACAAGCAAACTTGCTTGCTACAACTGCTGGGAAATGTGTGCTAATCACACTTTCCCTAGCCAGTGCCTGCTTCCTGAGAGAGTAAAATAATAACCACTCCAGGATTAGAACCGGCAAACTATGTACAACATTCTGAGTAACCTTACCACTAAGCTACCTGAGTTGTAAATGGCCTATGCCAGTTTTGTATTCAGGCAGGTTAAAACACAAAAGGGAGGATTGTGTGGAAATAGGACAAACCACTATGTACCTAATGAAAGGTGTATGCTATATAGATATATATTTATATTATATATACAGATGTATATATATATATATATATATATATATATATATATCACAGAGAGATTGATAGATACATGTGTCGATATATAGAGATATACATATATGCAGATATATAGATAGGTTAAAAAAACATCTACACACATCATAGAGTGCACATATAAACATATGCACAATATATATTATATATCTACATATATATATATATATATATATATATATATATATATATATATATATACATACATATGTATACATGTATACAATCAATGTTCATATATAATGAATAGTATAA
>NW_025061217.1:0-11140 GCF_019279795.1 Protopterus annectens | reverse complement strand
CAGGACTGGACTATTGCTGTCAGCTGTTGCTATTTGGAGAAGTCAGGACTGGACTATTACTGTCAGCTGTTCCTCTGGTGAGAAAAGTCAGGACTGAACTATTACTGTCAGCTATTCCTCTGGTGAGAAATTTCAGGACTGGACTATTACTGTCACCTGTTCCTGGTGTGAGAAGTCAGGACTGGACTATTATTGTCAGCTGTTCCTCTGGTGAGAGAAGTCAGGGCTGGACTATTACTGTCAGCTGTTCGTGGTGAGAGGAGTCAGGACTGGACTATTAATGTCAGGTGTTCCTATGGTGAGAGAAGTCAGGAAAGGACTATTACTGTCAGCTGTTCCTGTTGAGAGGACTCAGGACTGGACTACTTTTGTCAGCTGTTCCTGGTGAGAGGAGTCAGGACTGGACTATTACTGTAGGCTGTTCCTCTGGTGAGAGAAGTTAGGACTGGACTAGTACTGTCAGCTGTTCCTGGTGAGAGAAGTCAGGAATGGATTATTACTGTCAGCTGTTTCTGGTGAGAGGAGTCAGCACTGGGCTATTACTGTCAGCTGTTCCTGGTGAGAGAAGTCAGAACTGGACTACTACTGTCAGCTGTTCCTGGTGAGAGTAGTCAGGACTGGACGATTACTCTCAGCTGTTCCTGATAAGAGGAGTCAGGACTGGACTATTACTGTCAGCTGTTCCTAGTGAGAGGAGTCAGGACTGGACTTTTACTGTCAACTGTTCCTGGTGAGAGGAGTCAGGACTGCAGTATTACTATCAACTGTTCTTGGTGAGAAGAGTCAGGACTGGACTATTACTGTCAGCAAGTATTTTTCTTGGCTTTTTCGACTTTTTGTGCCTTTCGACCACTGTTTCTGCTTGTTTTATCACAGTTTGCACTGTTTTTACTGTGTTTATAAGCTAAATCTGTTTACTGCACTTGCTAGTTTAAGTTTTGCCTAAAAGTTAAACTACAGGCTAATACACTCAAGTGTACTAGCTTTTGATAGCATTTAGTCGAAAATCATAGCATTTATTGTGTTTTCTGCTTTTGTAAAAAAAAAAAACTGGAAAAAAAAAAAAATCCTTGTTTTCCATACTTTCCTAACTAGTGTTCCAGAGACCAGATTTTGCTGATCCCTGGGCTTTGTATTGGTTCCTGTGTTTCTCCATTTTCCTTGTTTGGTCAGGGGGAAGTTTCTTTACTCACCAGTGAGAGTGGGGAGTACTGAGCTGCCTGTTTGTCCTTAGAGGAGTGGTTTAAGGCAGTAACTTGTAGTCTATTGGCCATTTTGGGTCATTACCTGTCTTTTCCAGCCCCCTGCTATAAAGCGCGTTTTAGCGCACTTTAGCACGAATTAGCGCGATTTAGCGGGGAGTTGCCACTGTTGCACACTAGGGTAGCACCGGTTAAGCAGGTTTAAACAATTCGGGCTACCTAAAGTCCACTCTTCAAATTTTCCCTTAAAACTACCTTCCTCGAACTATACTACTGATCTAATCAGCGTATCCTATAACTAAAAAGATCATCTCTACTTGACTCCAAGTAGACTATTCTCTATCTGTTACACCTAGCACTTGCTCCTACAGTACTTATTACCTTGATACAGCACTCTTGTCATAGATAGTACCCCAAAAAGGCAAACCCCCATTTCTCGGTCACCCACGTCCCCCGGAATCTTTTTAAAAGTTTTTGTCTATTCCTTCTAGCATGTCGAGGGATCAGTTGCTAGTGTCCTCTCCTGCTCAGCTGGTGAACCTGAATATTGAGGCAATGTTACAATTGCCTCATGTACACAGACAACCCTCTCCTCCTCCCACAAAACACAAATACATGCGAGATGCAACTATACGGCCAAACTGAGGCTGAGCTCTCAACATAGGACTGGCAAGACCAGTCAGGAGGAGAAGGTTACCACACACACTATAGACCCAGTCCCACATAGTACCATCACAACCTCAAATCATACACATGAACACACAAAGACATACTCGGAGGCTCTGATCAAAAATCTACCAAAACAGCAGAGGCCACCAAAGCAGACACCCAAACAACCACCACCTCAGAACACAACACCTGCAACACATAGACCTCACAGTCAGAGTGTCAAACAGTCACAGCCCTTAAAGCCAAACACAATGCCAGACACACTAGTCATTGGTGACTCCATAGTCAGACACACTGACATCCCGCTCACCAGACTGAGTAAGGAGAAGGTCACAGTAAGCTGCCTGTCGGGCGCTAGAATCCGCCACATAACGCAAGCACTCAGGTCTCTCAACAGCAGGTACAAATATGACTCAGTCATTGTCCACGCCGGTGTAAATGACCTGAGACGTACCTCCTTGGACTACATGAAAAGAGACATTGAGGAGCTCTCTGATTATGTAGCCCAGGCAGGTATGACCCTGACCTGAGCAGTATCCTACCTTCACCAAGAATGATGCCACAATACAGAGATAAGATGATCAGCTTTAACAATTGGCTTAAACACTGGTGTCATTCAAAGGGGATCCAGTGTCTGTCTGCCTGGGATGACATGCTGGACAAGCCACGCTGCTTCGCAAGGGACGGCTTGCACCTGTCACCCTGGATTCCGGATATTGGCAAAGGCTCTTGCCACCCCATAGTGCCTTTTTAGGCAAGGCTCAAATTCTAAACCTACCACCCTAGAACACAAAAAGGAAAAAAACTAAGGGTAATGCTGCTCAATGCCAGAAGTCTAAATCTCAAAATGCACGACTCGAGGCCCTTCTCAGTATGGAGAACATCGATGTCTGTGCTGTGACAGAAACCTGGTTCAAGGCTCCTGAGAGCACCCCAGCACTATCAGGTTTTACCTCATATCATGCTCCGCCCCAAAATCCGACAATACTAAGAAAGGAGGGGGTATCCATATTCATCAAGGACACCCACACCTCAAGACTGGTGGCAACGACGATGCATCGGAGACCATCCAGGTGCAATTAACCATAGGCAAGACTGCTCTGCAAATTGTAGCATGTTACAGGCCACCTCACAAACTCAGGAACCTCACATGGCCTTCCTGAAAACACTAGAGGGATAAATGTATCACCAAACACCATCATACTAGGTGACTTCAATTACCCTAATATAGACTGGGAACACTACTCAAGCCCAACACCCTAGCTCAAAAGTTCCTGAATTCATAAACTCAAATGCCATGGAACAACTAGTCACCATCCCCACAAGAGGAGATAACATACTTGATCTCATCATCACTAACATGGGAGCACAATGTTCAACACCGAAGTATACCCCTCACTGGTGAGATCAGATCACAACTAATCTCGCTGGAGGTCCTCATCCCACCCCCACCTGAAATAAAAGACCACAGTAAAGAACTTCTCAAAGCCGACTTCACACTTCTAAAGACTAGTGTGGTCTCCTTTAAGGCCCCGAGCCGCGGAAAACAGTACTCAAGCCGCTGAATCACTTACAAATGCCTTCTACCAGCACCTGCAGGACTGCATGGATAAGGCAATCCCAAGCAAAACAAAGACTCTTTGTACCAAAGGCAAGGCCCAGTCTGGTGGACCCCAGCCATAAACAAACTCTACAACAAAAGGAGGAAGCTACTACAAGATAGAGCAAAATCCTTAAAAGGTAAGACACCCTTGATCACTATAAGTAAAAACTAAGAGCTCTCATAAAATCATCCAAAGCAAATTTGAGAGAAAATAGCTAAAGACTCAAAAGACAATCATAAGGCCTTCTTTAGCTATAGTTAGAAACCTGGGAGGAAACTCCCAGATATGCTCAGAACTAGTTCAAATGATGTGAAGATTACTGATCCTACAGACATTGCCAACATACTGGCTGACAGGTTCAGTGCAAACTTCTCCCTCCCCAAAAGGAGAGATATCTATACCAAACGATTGCAGCCCCCAAACATCTCCAACGCCCAAGTGAGAACTGCTCTCTCCAAAGCAAAACACAGCATCCATGGGACCTGATGGTGTCCCCGGCTGTGTGCTCCATGAACTCAATGAGGAATTAAACCCACAGCTAGGACATCTGTTTAATCAAAGTCTTACCTCTGGATACTGCACTCCAGGAGTGGCGACTGCAACTGTGGTCCCACTTCACAAAGGCGGTGCCTCCACCGACCCTGGAAATTACCGCCCATTAGCTTGACAAGCCTTATCTGCAAAGCCATGGAGAGGATCATAATGGACCTCATAAATAAAGACATAGGGAATTTGCAGACTTTGGATCCAACCCAGTTTGGCTTTGTCAAAGGCAGATCATGCCTTTTAAACTTGGTTGACTTTTTCAAACAGTCACCAAAGCCATTGATGAGGAAAGGCAGTCCATACAGCCTACCTCGATCTGGCGAAGGCCTTCGATACAATACCCCACTCGGGTATCATTGAAAAACTCATCAGCTTAAATGTCAACCCATACATCACAAGATGGGTTGCAAACTGGCTGAGTGACAGAACCCACAGGGTCAGAGTTGCTGGCGCCATGTCAGACTCAAAGCCTGTCACAAGTGGTGTCCCACAGGGCTCAGTCCTGGGACCACTCTTGTTTGGCATCTACTTTTCAAGTACAAGCAAACACAGGAGGGTTATGATGACAAAGTTTGCAGATGACTGCAAACTGGGCCTATAGTAGAAAACACATCTGATACAGATATCCTTCAGAAGGGTCTCACAGAAACGGATAACTGGTGCCAGAGCCACGGCCTAAAGTTAAATGCCAAAAAATGCATAGTCATACCCTTCAGGAAAAACAAGGTTACCCCTAGCTACCAAATAGGTGGCAATCCACTGAGCACAGAAGAAGTTATCAGGGACCTGGGGACCCAGGTTGATAGTAGTCTGTCATTCGACACCCATGTAGCTAAAGTAGTTAGGAAGACCTTCTACATTGCCCACCTCATCATGAAGGGATTCTCATCTAGATCAAGGGAGGTCATAGTCTCCCTTTACTCATCACTCATCAGACCAATGATTGAGTACAAAGCCCCATTCGGAATGTATCTGACCCGACACTTGCAGCAGCTGGAGAGGCCACAAAAGTTCCTCACCAAAAGGATAAAGGGTCTCAAAAATCTGTCCTATGCTGCCCGACTGAAAGAACTCCAGCTCTATTCAGTCGCCATGCTTGCTCAGAGGTGACCTTTGCCTAACATACAAGGCCATGTCAAACCCAGATTTGATGAATATGCTTCACCTCAAAAAATCTAGATCCATCAGAGCCACAAGGGCGAGAGACTTAAACCTCGACACGGCTATTAATAGGACGTGCTGGAGGGATAGATTCATCACCCAAAGACTCCCTATGCTGTGGAACAAAATCCCGGTATATGTGAGGCAGAGCACCTCGCTGGCCTTGTTCAAGAGAAATCTTGACCAATGGATGGGAGATCGCAGATATACCCCAGGGATTACCTCAGCGTCACTGCTCAACAGAGGCACAGCAAAATAATGGGTATAGTTCCCCATACTAAAGGGGTGGCGTAAGCCACAAAACGATGGGCTAGGCTTGTAAATGCCCTCGGGCAGATAGCCTAGTATGAACCTATGAACCTATGAGCCTATGAGCTGTTCCTTGTGAGAGGAGTCAAGACTGGACTATTACTGTCAGCTGTTCCTGGTGAGAAAAGTCAGGACTGGACTATTACTGTCAGCTGTTCCTAGTGAGAGGAGTCAGGACTGGACTATTACTGTCAACTGTTCTTGGTGAGAAGAGTCAGGACTGGACTGTTACTGTCAGCTGTTCATGTTGAGAGGAGTCAGGACTGGACTATTACTGTCAGCTCTTCCTGTTGAGAGGAGTCAGGACTGGACTATTATTGTAAGTTGTTCCTGGTGAGAAGAGTCAGGACTGGACTATTACTGTCAGCTGTTCCTGGTGAGAGGAGTCAGGACTGCAATATTACTGTCAGCTGTTCCTGGTGAGAGGAGTCAGGACTGGACTATTACTTTCAGCTGTTCCTGGTGAGAGGAGTCAGGACTGGACTATTGCTGTCAGCGGAAGTATATCCCTCACTGGTGAGATCTGATCATAAACTAAACTCACTGGAAATCCACATCCCGTCCCCACCCCAAACAAAAAAGACCACAGTGAAGAACTTCTCTAAAGCAAACTTCACACTACTCAAGACTCAAATTCTAAACCTACCACCCTAGAAAACAAAAATGGGAAGAAACTGAGGGTAATGCTGCTCAATGCCAGAAGTCTAAATCTCAAAATGCATGCACTCGAGGCCCTTCTCAGTATGGAGAACATCGATGTCTGTGCTGTAACTGAAACCTGGTTCAAGGCTCCTGAGAGCACCCCGGCACTATTAGGTTTTACCTCATATCATGCGCTCCGCCCCAAACCCGGACTACACCACAAAAGGAGGGGTGTATCCATATTCATAAAGGATACCCACACCTCCAGGTTGGTGGCAACGCATCTAAGCTTCGGAAACCATCCAGGTGCAACTAACTATAGGCAAACTGCTCTACAAATTGTAGCATGCTACAGGCCACCCTCTCAAACTCAGGAACCCCACACAGCCTTCCTGAAGACACTGGAGGGTATAAATGTATCTCCAAACACCATCATATTGGGTGACTTCAACTACCCGAATATAGACTGGGAACATTACTCAAGCCCTAACTTTCTAGCCCAACGGTTCCTGGAGTTCATAAATTCAAATGCCATGGAACAGCTAGTCACTGTTCCCAATGAGAGGAGAAAATATACTAGATCTCATTGTCACAAACATGGGGACAAAATGCTCCACACCGAAGTATATCCTCATTGGTGAGATCTGATCATAAACTAATCTCACTGGAAATCCACATCCCGCCCACCCCAAACAAAAAGACCATAGTGAAGAACTTCTCTAAAGCAAACTTCACACTACTCAAGACTGGTGTGGTATCCTTCAAGGCCCCTGGAGCCAGTGGAAACCACAACCCAAGCTGCGGAAGCCCTTACAAATGCCTTCTATGAACACCTCCAGGACTGCATGGATCAGGCAATCCCAAATAAAACCAAGACTCTTTCCACAAAGGGCAAACGTCCAGTCTGGTGGACCCCAGCCATTAACAAACTTTACAATAAGAGGAGAAAGCTATTACACGATAGAACAAAATCCATAAAAGGGAAGTCACCCCTGATCATTATTAGTAAAAAACGAGCACTCATAAAATCAACTAAGGCCAATTTTGAGAGAAAAATTGCCATGGATTCAAAGGACAATCATAAGGCCTTTTTCAGCTATGTTAGGAACCTGGGTGGAAACTCCCAGATATGCTCAGAATTAGTCCAAAATGATACAAAAATCACTGAACCCACAGACATTGCCAACATACTGGCAGACAGGTTCAGTGCAAACTTCACCCCTCTCCCCAAAGGAGAGATAACTATCCCAGCAGAGTGTAGCCTCCCGGACATCTCAAATGCGCAGGTGAAAGCTGCTATCTCTAAAGCTAAAAATACAGCATCAATGGGACCGGATGGTGTCCCCAGCTGTGTGCTACACGAGCTAAATGAGGAATTAAACCCGCATAAGGCAGCTGTTTAATCTCAGCCTTACCACAGGATACGTGCCCAAGGAGTGGCGTGACGGCAACTGTGGTCCCACTCCACAAAGGCGGTGCCTCTGGACCCTGGTAATTACCGCCCCATAAGCTTAACAAGGCTAGTCTGCTAAGCTATTGAGAGACTCACAATGGATCTCATAAACAAAGGTATAGGGACTTGCAGACATTGGACCCGACCCAGTTTGGCTTTGTCAAGGGAAGATCATGCCTTGAACTTGGTCGACTTCTTCGAAACAGTCACCAAGGCCATTGATGAGGGAAAGGCAGTCCATACAGCCTACCTTGACCTTGCAAAGCCTTTCAACACAATACCCCACTTGGGTATTGTAGAAAAACTTACCAGCTTAAATGTAAACCCATATGTCACAAGATGGGTTGCAAACTGGCTTAAGGACAGAACCCACAGGGTTAGAGTTGCTGGCGCTATGTCAGACTCCAAGCCGGTCACAAGTGGTGTCCCACAGGGCTCGGTCCTTGGCCCCCTATTGTTTGGCATCTACTTCTCAGAAGTGCAGGCCAACATGGGAGGACTTTATTGACAAAGTTTGCAGACGACTGCAAACTGGGCGCCATAGTGGAAAGTGCATCTGACACGGATATCCTTCAGAAGGGACTCACGGAAACAGATAGCTGGTGCCAGAGCCATGGCCTGAAGTTAAACGCCAAAAATGTATAGTCATACCTTCGGGAAAAACAAGGTAACCCAAGCTACCATATAGGTGGCAATCCACTAAGCACAGAAGTGGTTATCAGGGACCTGGGGACCCAGGTTGACAGTGGCCTTTCTTTTGACACTCACATTGCTAAAGTGGTTAGAAAGACCTTCTACATTGCCCACCTGATCATGAAGGGATTCACATCCAGATCTAGTGAGGTCATTGTTCCCCTGTACTCTTCACTTATCAGACCAATGATCGAGTACAATGCCCCATTTGGGATGTATCTCACCCGACATCTGCAGCAATTGGGGAGACCCCAAAAGTTCCTCACCAAAAGGATAAAGGGACTCCAAAATCTGTCATATGCTGCCAGATTGAAGAAACTCCAGCTCTATTCAGTCGCATACCGTCTGCTCAGAGGTGACATGTGCCTGACATACAAGGCCATGTCCAACCCGGAATTAATGGGCATGCTCCACCTCAAAAAAATCCAAATCCACCAAAACCACTAGAGCAAGCGACTTAAACCTTAGCACGGATATAAATAAGACGTGCTGGAGGGATAGATTTATCACTCAGAGACTCCTATGCTGTGGAATAAAATCCCGGTCCATGTGAGGCAGAGCACCTCGCTGACTCTGTTCAAGAGAAATCTAGACCTGTGGATGGGAGATCGTAGGTTTACCCTGGGAATCATCTCTGTGTCACTGCTGGACAGAGGCACAACAAACTAATGGGCACAGTATTTTTCATATAAGGTGGCGTAAGCCACAAAAATTTGGGCTAGGCTTATAAATGCCTTAGGGCAGATAGCCTAGTATAAACCTATGAACCTATGAACCTATAAGACTGGTATGGTATCCTTCAAGGCGCCTGAGACAGTGGAAACCACAACCCAAGCTGCGGAAGCCCTTACAAATGCCTTCTATGAACACCTCCAGGACTGCATGGATCAGGCAATCCCAAATAAAACCAAGACTCTTTCCACAAAGGGCAAACGTCCAGTCTGGAGCCATTAACAAACTTTACAATAAGAGGAGAAAGCTATTACATGATAGAACAAAATCCATAAAAGGGAAGTCACCCCTGATCATTATTAGTAAAAAAATACGAGCACTCATAAAATCAACTAAGGCCAATTTTGAGAGAAAAATTGCCATGGATTCAAAGGACAATCATAAGGCCTTTTTCAGCTATGTTAGGAACCTGGGTGGAAACTCCCAGATATGCTCAGAATTAGTCAAAAATGATACAAAAATCACTGAACCCACAGACATTGCCAACATACTGGCAGACAGGTTCAGTGCAAACTTCACCCCCCTCTCCCCCCCTAAAGAAGAGATAACTATCCCAGCGGTGTGTAGCCTCCCAGACATCTCAAATGCGCAGGTGAAAGCTGCTCTCTCTAAAGCTAAAAACACAGCATCAATGGGACCGGATGGTGTCCCCGCTGTGTGCACGAGCTAAATGAGGAATTAAACCCACATAAGGCAGCTGTTTAATCTCAGCCTTACCACAGGATCACGCCCATGGTATGACGGCAACTGTGGTCCCACTCCACAAAGGCGGTGCCTCTAATGGACCCTGGTTACCGCCCCCATAAGCTTAACAAGTCTAGTCTGCAAAGCTATGGAGAGGATCATAATGGAGCTCATAAACAAAGATATAGGGACTTGCAGACATTGGACCCACCCAGTTTGGCTTCGCCAAGGAAAATCATGCCTTTTGAACTTGGTCGACTTCTTCAAACAGTCACCAAGGCCATTGATGAGGGAAAGGCAGTCCATACAGCCTACCTTGACCTTGCAAAGGTTTTCACAATACCCCACTCGGTATTGTAGAAAACTTACCAGCTTAAATGTAAACCCATATGTCACAAGATGGGTTGCAAACTGGCTTAAGGACAGAACCCACAGGGTTAGAGTTGCTGGCGCTATGTCAGACTCTAAGCCGGTCACAAGTGGTGTCCCACAGGGCTCGGTCCTTGGCCCCCTATTGTTCGGCATCTACTTCTCAGAAGTACAGGCCAACATGGGAGGACTTTGGCTGACAAAGTTTGCAGACGACTGCAAACTTGGCGCCATAGTGGAAAGTGCATCAGACACGGATATCCTTCAGAAGGGACTCACTGAAACAGATAGCTGGTGCCAGAGCCATGGCCTGAAGTTAAACGCCAAAAAATGTATAGTCATACCCTTCGGGAAAAACAAGATAACCCCAAGCTACCATATAGGTGGCAATCCACTAAGCACAGAAGAGGTTATCAGGGACCTGGGGACCCAGGTTGACAGTGGCCTTTCTTTTGACACTCACATTGCTAAAGTGGTTAGAAAGACCTTCTACATTGCCCACCTGATCATGAAGGGATTCACATCCAAATCTAGTGAGGTCATTGTTCCCCTGTACTATTCACTTATCAGACCAATGATCGAGTACAATGCCCCATTCGGGATGTATCTCGCCCGACATCTGCAGCAATTGGAGAGACCCCAAAAGTTTCTCACCAAAAGGATAAAGGGACTCCAAAATCTGTTATATGCTGCCAGATTGAAGAAACTCCAGCTCTATTCAGTCGTGATACCATCTGCTCAGAGGTGACATGTGCCTGACATACAAGGCCATGTCCAACCCGGAATTAATGGACATACCCACCTCAAAAATCCAAATCCACCAAACCACTAGAACAAGCGACTTAAACCTTAGCACTGATATAAATAGGATGTGCTGGAGGGATAGATTTATCACCAGTGACTCCCTATGCTGTGGAATAGAGTCCCGTCCATGTGAGGCAGAGCACCTCGCTGGCTCTGTTCAAGAGAAATCTTGACCTGTGGATGGGAGATCGTGAGGTTTACCCCAGGAATCATCTCTGTGTCAGTGCTGGACAGAGACACAAGAAACTAATGGGTACAGTATTTTTTTAAAT
>NW_025061216.1:0-17500 GCF_019279795.1 Protopterus annectens | reverse complement strand
GTCACGAATTTATGCTGATAGATTAACAGCATTCCTTGAAAATGAGAAAACTCCAAATCCAATTTGTTGAAAACTACATTCAGTGAAGCTTGGAACAAAGCTTTTTTGCAAGGGGAAAGTTCACTCCTGCACCATGTGGGAGACACTCCCACACCCCTGAACATATATATATATATATATATATATATATATATATATACCTACTCCAAGGTCACAGAACAGCAGAGACAGGAGAAAACTCCTCTATCATTGAAAACTGTTTCACTGAGTTTTGTTCAGAATTTCAGCATTTGCTTAGAATGTTGCAGCTCAGACAGACAAGATGGAGAAGAGGCAAAAAGGCACAAGTAGCAAGTTAAATGTATAAGATATGAAGTCCAACATTTCTCAGTGGTCGGTAAGTAATATATGGAGATCCCATTGACTGGACCAAGTTCTAAAGTCATCAGATGGGAAAATGTAATGCTTATTTCAGTCTGCTGTTAATTTAGTGATTAGTGCAAAACCATAGTACTAGTGAAAAAGTACAAGTGCAAAAATGGGAGATAATTTTGCAGGGTACACTGACTTGCTGCTCGGTATCCAACACTCCTAAAGTTCACCACTGTAGAGTATACAACCAAAATTAGAAGGAGAAGACATATACACAAGGTGATTAAGAAAAGGTATCTGTTGTACAATCAAAGGAGATCAACATAGCAAACCACAATACAGAAATGTAAGTCATATCTACTATCCAGTATTGACATGAACGATTTGGATTTCAAACTTGTTGAGACAGGCAATGCCAAATTATTTTATTTATTTTATTTTTATTTATTTTACATTTGTTAACCGGGCTGGTCCAGCTGGATACATGTCCATTTTCAGTGGAGGCCCGAGGAGAAAAGCTCCGCTATCTACTACATGATAATTAACAGTAAATTGTCAAATACATACACATATTCACCCATGACTGACAGTATGATACAGAATATTTAGGAATAGGCATGGAAAAGCTCCACTATCTACTACATGATAATTAACAGTAAATTGTCAAATACAAACACATATTCACCCATGACTGACAGTATGATACAGAATATTTAGGAATAGGCATGGAGAAAAAGTACACAGTGTAAGGATATACAAGCAAACACAGAACTTAGGACATTTGTATGAGATAGAAAGAGGAAGGTAAAAGGATAGTGCTGTAGATAGAGTAACAGAATGGATAGAGTAATATAGTAAAAGTTGGATATTAAAATAGGCAATGTAAAGTAGATTAGGAAAAGTTGCAAGATAAAGAGGGCATGTCTTAGTAGTATAGAGTAATGCTAAAGCATAAAATTGGAAAAAAGAAAGATATGTGCATAGGAGATGGGAGCCAAGATAATCAGCTTGGGTAGTCACAGGAGCAAAGCCAGTGGTTGGTTAGGTAGTGTTTTAGTTTAGTTTTAAATATAGAGATGGAGTTTGGGATGTCAGGTTGGGAGGGAAGTAGGTTCCATTTTTTACCAATTGAGTTGGAGAACATAGATTCTCCTGCAGTATTCCTTGATTGAGAGGTTTGAATTAGAATTTTGCTCGAAGAGAAGGTTTTAGGTTGTTATAGGCTTGATAAGGGTGGAGAGCATAGGAGTGTTGCCAGGGTGGTGCAGGGCTTTCTGGGCTATAGAGAGCTGATAGTATAGAATAAGGTGAGGTAGCTCTAGCCATCCAAGATGGCGGAGGTTTTTGCAGTGGTGTGTTTTATATGGGGAGGATGTGGCAAATCTGGCAATGTTATTATAGGCTGATGTAAGTTTATTGATGTTATATTTAGATAGGTTTGTGTATATAGGGGAAGCATAAAGTAGTGTAGAGATGAGATCGTTCTGGCTATGGTAGTTCTTGCTTCAGAAGTAAGGAAGGATTTGATTCTATACAGTGAACCTAGTTTTCTATTAGTTGTTTTATGGTTGACTTGATATGTGAGTCAAATTTGGAGTTGGTTTGTCAATAGTTATGCCAAGGAGTTTGGTTGTTTCATCTGGGGAGATAATGGTACCATTGTTCGATGTAAGAGAAGTTAATAGGGATTGGTGTGTAGGTTTGAAGAGAAGCAGTTTAGTTTTCTTAGGGTTTAGAAGTAAACAATGATTAGAGAACCATTGTTCTATGGTTGAAAAAGTTTTTTGGGTAAGGAGGTGTAAGTCATCTTGGTTGGAGGCAGAACAAATGATGGTAGTATCACAGCATTGAATGCAAGTAGATAGGTGACATGATGTAGGTCATTGATAAAGATGGAAAATAGAAGGGGACCTAGGATGGGCCCTGAGGAACTCCTAGGAGGATGTAATTGTAGGAGCTCTGAAAGATTATTGTTCCATAGCACTGCTTGTTTCCTATTCTGAAGATAGGAAGTAAACCAGTTAAGTGCAATACTATCGAGAGAGATGGATTTAAAAAGGTGCAGGAGTAGTTGGTGGTTCACCATGTCGAAAGCCTTAGATAGGTCTACAAAGAAGGCTGATGAAGGTAGATTGTTGTTTCGGTTGTGATTAATGGATTCAATAAAGGATAGTAAGGCTGTGGTGGTGCTATGGTAGGGACGAAATCCATGTTGACAGTTAGCTAGCAGATTATTTTGAAGGAGGTGATTGAGTAGTTGTTTATGGATACACTTCTCCATTATTTTGCAATGGGAGAAAGAAGCTAATGGCTGTAGTTTGAGTATTCAAAGGAATCCCCACCTACCTGCTTGAAGAGTGGGATGATGTGGGAGATTTTCCAGAGTGAAGGTATGGTACTTTCTTTAATGGTTCTGTTAATTAGTAAAGAGATTGGATATGCAACTGCTTTAGCTCCAAGCTGGAGATATTCTGCTGGGATTTTGTCGGCTGAGGAGTGGAAGGTTTAAGTTTTTGAAGTAGGTAGTATATATGATGTGGGTATAGGTTTGCTTGAAGAGATGAAATGGTGGTGGGGTACAGTTAGAGGTGTCTAGTAAAAGAAGGGTCAGGGTTTTGCTGGCTAGCTAGATTGAGTATTGTAGAGGTGAAGAAGTTATTAAAGGCATTAGCAGTGTTTAAGGGCGAGGTCAGGGTGCAGGAGCCTATTGGGCTAGGAGTTTCTATTTTGCCAGGGGATAGTAGTGAGTTTATTGTATTCCAGAATTTCTTTGGCTGGTGTTGGGAGGAATTTTGTAGCTGGATGTAAAAATCCTTTTTATCTTGTAGGATGGCTAGTTTAGTCAGGTTTCTTTTTTGTTTATAATTAAGGTGGTCAAGTGAGTTTCTAGTGGTTCGCCATTTAGTCCAGGCTTTGTTTCTACTAATCATAAGTTGTTTAGTGTTTGTTGAAAGCCATTTTGCAGTTCTAGATTTCATGCATAGAGTTGCCCATGGGGGCATGCTGATCAAGAATGGTAAGGAAGGTGTGGTTGAAGTGGTTTTGCCAACACGTCATCTAATGGCAGGGTTTGCAAAGGAGACCAGTTGACTAGGCTTAGTTCATTTTGAAACTGAAGGGGATCAAAGACTTTTATTCGACAAAACGGATGAGAGGTGGTTTTAGCTAGAATAGTTTTGTGTCTAATTATGTATGTTAGTGAGTGGTCACTAAGGTCATCTGGTAGCGCTCCTGAAGTGTATTTTTGGTGGGGATTGTTTATTAGGATCCAGTCAAGTATGGTTTCTTTATTTCGTTGGTTTTATTAGTTCTAGTTGTTGAATCTTATGGTTCTGATGGAAACCATAGGTTGATGTGGGTAGTTGGATAAGTTTGTTTACATGTGTTTCCAGTCACAATGTTAAAGTCGCCTAATAGTATAGTTCTGAGGGAGAGTTGTTGAGAACCAGTTCAAGTAGGCTCTAATACTGGAGGGTTGTTGCCTGGGGAAGGTAATGCCAAGAGATAATATTTATTGTTTTATGTGGATTGAGGGATAGTTGGCTATTATAATGTTCATGATAGTGTTATCTGGAGGGGTATAGGGCTTGTTTTTACATATTTCTAGTCCAGTTTTGTATAGAATGGCTACTCCAGCCTACTTTTTTTTTTCCTAGTGCTGGTCCTTGTCTAAGGATGTTATAGCCTGGAGGAATAATTTCATTGTCTTTATAGTGTGGATTTGGGCCAGGTTTCAGAAAGGCAGAGGATGTCATATTTATGGACTTCTAGTAGGCGTGGAGGTTAGGATTACATGTTGCCAAAATGCTGCGGATATTGAGATGAGCTTCATAGAGAGTGATTTGTTGGAATTTGAGTTCTGTAGAGAAGTCTTGATTTTGTCTGTTGGGAATTAATGGGAGTAGTGAGGGTTACAGGGCCTGATTAGGGTGTATGTCACCATCTCTCAATGAAGAATTTAGTTTGGGTGAGGGATCATAGAAGTTGATGAGTGCTTAGAGTGAAAGAGAATTAGATATTTAATATGAGAGAGACGGTAAGTATTTTGGTTCCAGATAAGAGTTATAGTATGTGGCACGTAAGATATATAGTGTGTGTGTTTGGGTGGATAATTTGTGTGTGTTTGTTTGGAATGGTACATGTGGAGAGAAGAGGATGCTCATAGTAGGTTAAGATATAGGTGGCAGAGAGAGTAGTTAATATGGATAGTAGAAGGAATGGGGGTGTATATGGGGCATGTTCTGTTAATTAGTAGACTATGTTAATTTGAAGTATATTGTCAGAAGGGAGTAGTCTGTGGAGGTAGGTGGAGATAGTAATATTAGTGGGTGGGGATAGGAAGAGTCAGTGATTGGACTAGAATATGTTGGGAGGGGTTAAAGGTAGTGGGGATAAATGTAGAGGTTCCAGGGGCGGTGGTATTTGAGGGCAGGGAGGGGAGCGGAGGAGGAAGGCTGAGGGCTTAACGGAGCGGAGGGATGAGCTAAAGGAGTAGAAGAATGCTGTGAAAAACAATCAGCCAGGTGGAAGAAACAAGGTATGTAAGACAGGGATAGTGTGAGTAGTGTGTTACAAACAGATGTTCAATGGACAGTGTTTATAAGGAGGAAGGTAGTAGCTGGTGGAGAGAAGAGGAGGAGGTATGATAGAAGGGAGCTGAGTAGTAAGTAATATAGTAGTAAGGAGCTGTATAGTAAGTAATAGATCAAAAGCAGGTTTGTAGGGGGAGATATTGTGAGTAGGACAGAGTGTGGGAGTGAGGAGAGCAAGGGCTTAATAGAGTGAGAGGGAGAGATAGTGATAGAGATAAGTGTTCAAGGGCACTAAAGGAAGGAGGGTGTAGATCATAAGATAGGGACTGGTGATGGCTGCTGGTAGTCTAGGACGGGTTGGAAGGCTAGGCACGCAGTAACAGATTATTGGGTAATAATAAGGTTTTACATACATAGGCAGTATTTACTTTATATAGACGATGGACACCCTTAATGTCAGGTTGCAGCTAGTGGGCAGAGATCTGGATACAGTTCAACTCCGCCAGTAGGGCCAGGAGTCCTATAATAATAGTCGCTTGGTCCCGATAGGAGGAAGCAGATGTCTAGATGGGGAGATAGAAGGAAGGAATGTTGAGTTACTAGAATCATTAAATCAGATATAAATTAAAAGGAAAGCTAACATTCATTAGGCATAAACAGAGGTAATTGTACAGTTTCAAACAATGTAACACTCAACATACATTAAGCATAAACAGAGGTAATTGTGAAGTTTCAAACAATGTGTAACACTCAATACACAGAGTTTATGCAGTTAGCAGTGAGTTCAGATACATTAGCATTATAACAGTTGCCTGCACAGTTTCAACAATGTTTGAGACACTTAATGTGCTGAACGAGTACTAATACAGCGTGTCCAGATATCAGTGTAGTTTAAACATTAAATCAATTGCCTCCCAGGTTCACGGCAGTTTGAATTGCACAAAAGCACTGAGTCAAGCTAGTTACTGAGTGTTCAGGAATTAGCACACCACGCAATATATCAGATACAAATACAGAGTCATTAGAGAACAACTACTTAGGGACTGTAAGACTAGTCAAAGGCTGTGGTATCGCATGCATAAACTAGAAAAAACAGTACTACATAACATACCAAGTCATTCATCAAGAAAAAATATACTAGAGCAGAGAGTAACCAATTTGCCCAGTAGTCGCTTCAAAGTTATCGCTGTTAGCAGCGATGCCATGAATAAGCACACATAAACACTATAGGAGTTGCCTGAGGCAGTATAGACAATATATAAGACTCAAAATGCGGTGGCTTAGCATGTACCACGTGACCAGATCGAAGTGCACTCAAACAGATATTCTATTGCCTTCAACGGATACATCAGTAGAAAACCCACTAATTACACTGAGCGAACGCCGCTTGCATCGCTCACAGACTTTGGCGACTCTAGACGCAGTATCAGTTGCCAAAATAGCTAAATACAGTAAAACCATACAGGGACTATGTTTTAAGACAAACGCTGCATGTAGAGATGCAACAACTATAAAAATATCAGCATATTAAAAACCAAACCATAAATGCAGAGTAAACATGGCTAGAGCAGAGTATAGGCAATTAGCGCAAAAGTCGCCTTACAGTAGTTAATAAAAAAGGATTACACTTTTACCAGATATTATAAATAGAAGCAGTCACTAAAAAATGGTTACACTTAACCAGATATCATACCTAGAAGCAGTCAGCTAAACATTAGTAAAGCAAGTGGTAATTCCAGGAAAAGAAACAACACTAAATGTAAGCGTATAGCTCACCCTAGATGTTCAGCCTGTTCAGATGGGGAGCGTGCAGCAGCCAGCAGTGGGGTGAATTAAAGATGGCGTCTTAGGGTAGGGGAGTTATTTATAAGGTAGGATGGTAGGGATGGGAAAGATAAGGGGAGGGGCTAAAGGTCAGGTGAAAGGCGGAAAGGTAATGCAGGACGAAGAGTATCAAGATGGGGGAGGGGGAAGGGCAGGACAAGCAGACGGTAAGAGTTGGGTAAGTTCTAGTGTGGAAGTTGAGGAGAGATATACAAGAGAGAATAGATGGGGGTTGGGGAATGAGCAAAAGGAGTAGGAGCCAAAGGAGTAGAAGAATGCTGTGAAAATCAATCAGCCAGGTGGAAGAAACAGGTATGTAAGACAGGGATAGTGTGAGTAGTGTGTTACAAAACAGATGTTCAATGGACAGTGTTTATAAGGAGGAAGGTAGGCTGGTGGAGAGGAGGAGAAATTGTATATTAGAAGGGAGCTGAGTAGTAAGTAATATAGTAGTAAGGGAGCTGTATAGTAAGTAATAGATCAAAAGCAGGTTTGTAGGGGGAGATATTGTGAGTAGGACAGAGTGTGGGAGTGAGGAGAGCAAGGTCTTAATAGAGTGAGAGGGAGAGATAGTGTTAGAGATAAGTGTTCAAGGGCACTAAAGGAAGGAGGGTGTAGATCATAAGATAGGGACTGGTGATGGCTGCTGGTAGTCTAGGATGGGTTGGAAGGCTAGGTACACAGTAACAGATTATTGGGTAATAATAAGGTTGTACATACATAGGCAGTATTTACTTTATATAGGACGATGGACACCCTTAATGTCAGGTTGCAGCTAGTGGGCAGAGATCTGGATACAGTTCAACTCCGCCTGTATGGCCAGGAGTCCTATAATAATAGTGCTAGTCCCGATAGGAGGGGAAGCAGATGTTTTATATAGGACGATGGACACCCTTAATGTCAGGTTGCAGCTAGTGGGCAGAGATCTGGATACAGTTCAACTCCGCCAGTAGGGCCAGGAGTCCTATAATAATAGTCGCTTGGTCCCGATAGGAGGGGAAGCAGATGTCTGATGTGATGATGCTTTCTACCTGCTGTTACCTTCTCCTTCATAGGATCTGACTGTTACAGTTCCTTGTTTTTGAGCAAATAATGGGGCTACCAGTAATAAGCTTAGGGTTGATTTCACACATGGGAAAGGCAGCACGCCACGCGGACAAGCTGGGGACACCTACTCTGAGCTAGAGGAGATTCAAAGATTCAAATAGGCTATCCATTCTTGTATGCTGTACTTACCGTAGACATCAGGCATTCATGTTTTGGTTGTAAATCCGCAGGTTTACTCACAGGTGATGGGTGAGAAATTGGTGCTGGTACCAAGGAGAAAAAGAAAAAAAATTAGAAAAGTATCTTTAAGGCAGGTTAACAGAAGATAAAATGCTAAATGAATTCACAAAACACATAAAACTACAATAAATGCAGAAATACAAATTAGTTTGGTCACTATAACCACATTAATTCTATGGTTCATAGGTTCATAGTTTAGTACTAAGCTAACTACCCTTGCGAGCCATTTTAAACCTAGCCAATTATCCCTTGTGAGACTCAAACCCTGCACCTTGTGTTGGTAAAAGGCAAACACCTTAACCATTAAGCCAGCCTCCCCACCCCTAAGACAGACTTTGATAATTATTGTGTGTGCATATGTGTGTGTGTGTGTGTGTGTGTGTGTGTGTGTGTGTGTGTGTGTGTGTGTGTGTGTGTGTGTGTGTGTGTGTGTGTACTATAAAGTAATCCAGATAACAAACAGACTGCATCTAATGTAGAATGCTAACCTCTGACATACATAAAAATATACTTCAGGATAATGTTAATTATATATACTGTTAGAAACAAAAGACTACATATATGTTTAATATACAGCTGTAGGTAAGTTTTTCTTTCAGGTGGACTATGCTAACTGCAACTTTGATTTGGAGCGCTGTACCCCCACATCCCCAAAACTAAATATAATAACCAAGATTACACTAACTCAAACATATTGACTGTTATCATGTGTTTCCTTAGCTCTTGGTAGTAAGAGTTTCAAGTTAATATATTTAATCGGAAGATATGGCTTACAGGAGTGAAACCCTCTGTGTACAAACACATAATTAATAACTAATGTTAAAGCATTCTTCATATTTGCAAGGATTTCAGTGGTTACAGTCCTGTCAGCCCAACTCTTATGTTTCTGTTCTTTGTCTTATTGAATTGCTACATTAAGGATTGCAGGTGTAGCATTACTATTCCTCAAATACTGCACATAATTATTACACTTAAAATCACAGACATAGTGGTGGTTCAACCATAGCAATGATGGCCATGGAGCAGGCAAGGGAATAGGAAACAAATACAATGAGGTATTACTTCAAACCATTCTTAACTCCATGGGACGCTTGCCCACTATCGGTAAAACAAGACAGCCTGGTGACAGTGACAGGTTTGGGTGCCATCAATAGTCAGGGCTTTCCTCCAAATTTAATAAACTCTGTGTAGGAATAGCTTTTTTCCTACTTGGAGTGAATGGTGTCTGTGTCCGCCTCTCCCTCTCTGCAGCACGCATTGCATATTAATGAAGGCATGCTACTGAGATGGAGCTGTGTACACGGATACACAGTAGTGCTCACAGATCTGTAACATGCCCTCTGCACTGACAAAGTGCTGTATGGCACTTTACAAGAGAAAACAGTGTCTGCGGACACTGAAATTATGAATGTGAAGTGAGTGTAATGCAGGGTGTGTGTGACAGGTACTGTAACACACCCCCTGCATTGTGAAATTTACAATAAAGAAAGTGTCCTCGGACATTTAAGTCATGAATGGGAAGTGAATGTCATGTAAGGGGTGTGTTATAAGTACTATAACACACCCCCTGCATTGTGAAAGTGCCATACAGCACTTTACAAGAAAGAAAGTGTCCCCGGACACTTAAATCATGAATGGGAAGTGAATGTCATGTAGCAGGTGTGTTACAGGTACTTTAACACACACTCTGGATTCTGAAAGTGCCGTACGGCACTTTAAAATAAAGAAAGTGCCCTCCGATATTTCATACCTCTCAACCTCATAGAGCAAGAAATCTAGACAAAGGCATTATTAAAAGTGAGACAAAGGCCTCAGAATAGCGACAGTTTTTAGATATTGCTCTTAAAAACTTAGAAAGTTGATAGAATGACACGTTTTGCACTAGCATGGATTTTCTGAAGAGTATGACATCTGAAACTCAAATGTCTGTCATTATTTTCTAACTTCAGTCTTTAATGATTTGACACTGATTTGCCAGAGAAACACAATTTTATGACAAATGGATCAAAAATATGAGGCACAAATCTGGACATCATGCGAATATTTGTACAGTTGAGAGGATTACATGAGGAATGGGAAGTAACTTCATGTAGGGGGTGTGTTACAGTATCTGTAACACACCCCCTGCATTGTAACAGTGCTGTATGGCACTAAAATAAGAAAGAAAGTGTCCTCGGACACTTGTTTAATAATGTGAAGTCTAATAGTTTAATTTTAAATTAATGGATTTTTTTTTATTTCTTTTTCTTTAAAGTTTAAGCATAGCTGAGTGGGTTTGCACAAAGTGGTGGTATGCTAAGCAGTACTTAAACATCATGAAGAGCTATATAGAAATGTATAGCTGAAATTTTCCCAGTTGATTGGTTAGAGTCATGGCTTCATGTGCAGTAGGTGCACGGTTTGAATACCAAGACAGGCCATTCAGCTTTTACATGGTAAAACATTTTTATATTATTTGTTTATTTTATTAAATGATGTAGTAATTAACATTTGTTAACCAGGGCAGTGTAGATGGTCCAAAATCCCAGTGTCATTGGATATATGAGGTGAAAATCCCCATTTAAACACAAGTGTCCCATACAGTACAGTCACACCCCAAGGTAATGTAATGAAAGCACATAGGGGGAGGTTATGTAAAGTAAAATATAAACACTGAATAATAATGTATCAGTAATGAGTAGTTAATATGCAATTCTAACTTTTTAAATGAAAACTTTTGTTTGCCCTTAGCTCAGTTTTGCTAAGCACTGCTAACCCAAGCTAAGCAATGCTTAAACAGGACCTTTCTGAACAATACTTAGCAATGCTTGCTCTGCTTAGCTGGTTTTAGTATTGCTAAGAAGTCACATTATAAGCAGTATTCAGCTCAGCTAAGCGGATTTGTGCACTGCTAAGCACTGCTCAGCATTTGCCACTTTAAGCACTGCTCAACTCGCTTAAAAGGTTTGTGCACTACTGAGCTTTGCTCAGCATTTCTGAAAATGGCCCAAAGATGGCAAAGGGTGGGAATATGGCCTTATTTAAACTGCAGAGGTGGGAATACAGGCAGAAATTGTTAGAGTTTGATCCCTGTAGGACCTATGGCAGGTGCTGGTGAAGGAGCGCACTTTTGGGCACAGCGCTGGGGCATGTTGGTGTCCAGGGACATGGCTAGACTCCTTGTAAGGAACCATGAAATTAGACTGCTGCAGGGCCAGTACCAGGGCTCTGAATACAAGTCTGAGGCCTGGGACTGTCTGGTATTTGAGCTCACCAATGCCACTGGCATCCCCCGCACTGGTGAGTAAGTCTGTCATCATTATGACAACCTGAAATGGAAGAAGGGGGCACTCTTGGCCCAACGGATCCAAGATGTTTGGGATGGGAATGCCCCAGAAGTTTGTAAGTATAGCAACTGGTGATTTATCAAATTATAGTATGAATATCTGATAGACAGGTATGCATAATGTGTGTTGCGCCGGCAGTGTGGTGAGTACAGATATATCTTGCTATATATATATATATATATATATATATATATATATATATATATATATATATATATATATATATATATAAAAGTCCAATACATAAGAAAGTATAATTGTTTACTACCATTGGGTATAGTATGTTCTGAGTGTATTGAATAAATGTGTTGTTAGACCAACATTCATATAAGTAACTAATGTCAGGTATTGTGTAATACAGATGAAGGCAGCAAACAAGCTACTATTGATGAAAGGAAGCCAATGCTGGAGTAATACTGTGTATGAATGAAACTGTTAATAAGCTATACTGTGCTTGCTACTGTGAAAGTAATAACTGACATACATTCTTCATGTACAGGATATGTAGTACAACTGAATGTAGAAGTTAGAATTTAATAAACCACTGTGTCATGTTACCCACAATACAGCTTATTCCAAAAAACTGTTGTGTTTAATCTGGTCTGTTGTTGAAGAAATACAAGTGTACAGGTGCTACACAGCAAATATGGCTATGAGAGCATGAATCCAGTGTGGTGTGTCTGCTAGGCAGCTATTAAGGCAAACTGTAGATGTGGAACTGTAAAACAAGATACAATGAAAAGTGATATATGTTCTGCACTAAGATCTGAACCTTGAATAGTAATGTGTAATGTAGCATTGTCTTGTGTTAACCTTTGCATTTCAGCCACATTTTTTTTCTGAATGTAGGTATGCTGATGCAGCTGATGCAGGCAAGCATGAGACCATAATAGGTGGAGACTGCAAATATATAATCATGTGCAAATGTGTATGGGTCAGGTATGCAAACCAGCAGCCTCTTGTGGTCTGTACAGATCACACATAATCACATCCACTAGGGGTTAAATGTGTACACCTGCATTCAAAGTATTAATACACAGTACATTAACTATCTATCATGAACGACTGCGGTGGTGGTGCTGCGGTAGCATTGTTGCCTCACAGTAAGACGTCCTGTTCGATTCTCAGTTACAGCATCTTCTGTGTGGAGACATGCAGGAATGGGCATACCTTCGTTGAAAGTTGTGCGTCAGGACCGGCAACTCGGCACGTAAAAATCTACTGCCAATCATTAGCGGACCGGAGTTCCGCTGTGGCGACCCCTAACCGGGAAAAGCCGAAAGACACAACAACAACATTAACTATCTATCATGCATGAATCTTAGGCATGGATGTTCAACTGCGACTAAAGTCTTCTGTGACACTCTATATTACAAGGTCAGAGTGTGTAACCAAGTGAGGTTTAGGCACAAATCAGTCAAGCAGCAGACTGCAGTGGCCCAGTAGCTCAGTGTGATAAGAAATAGATATGTTGTTTAGTTTTGCACACACAGACCATGGTTGGAATCCAGGGATTGGTACTAAGATGTGTTTATAGTTACACACAAGTAATCCTGACTATTTGTAGAAACACTCAGGTAGTGTTAACAGATATTTTCTCTACAGAGCTGACAGGTAAAGAAATGTCTGTATTAGCTGTACAAAGGGTATAGTAATAAACTGTGTACAAATGTTCCAGTGCTTAGCCCTATGCCCACAAATGACAGCAGGATAGCTGTATACACTATGCATTCTTCCTAATACATGTCTCTCAAGTGTCACGCTGTCATAGCTAGTGATCACTGTTGCCAATAAACTTGCACACAGATAAAAATCCAGTAGACTTATGCCATTAGTACAGTCACACAACATCAGTGCAGGGTACACCTTGTTAGTCATATTTGTTACCATGACATGTACAAGTCCCCTCTACTCATGTACCTAGAGTTGTCACAGCTTGTCCCACAGAAGTTCCTGGTTGACAGATTAACAGGTCTGTATGTGCTACAGTAGCTATAGGCCTCAGGTAGATGTAAAGTGATGGCAGACCTGTAGAGTATTGAGCAGTACTGTTATGAAAAATATAAGCCTATACTGTTGCTAATGAACTATCCCCCCCCACCCCTTATCTAATTATTATTCATATACTGCGGGTATGTTGTTCTCAAAACCTAATGTTGGGACTTGTGTTCTATTATCGCTCATATATTTAAATAGTAGCATGCTAACATACCTTGTTCAAATTGCATTGTTGGTGGCCTGTTGCCATAAATGTAACTGGCATGCTGTTACAATACCAACTGTTATTCCATTTATGCATGTGTTCTGTTTGCCATGAATTTTTTTCACCTCTATTGTTCTGGGTTAACTGGAACACCCATGCATACTGTTATAACTAACGTTGAAATGTTTTGTTCATGACTAACCAAAACATTTTGTCAAACCTCAACACCATAGCACATTTGGGAAGGCAGATCATAGGTTCATAGGTAGGTACTAGGCTATCGGCCCTAGGGCCTATACGGCCTAGCCAAAAAGGTACCCTGGCTCTCGCCACCCAAGAAAATTATTTTCCTGTGCCCCTGTTGAGCAGAGCCACAGAGGTGATCCCCAGGGTGAAATTCCTATTTCCCATTCAATCATCAAGATTTTTCTTGAGAGTACTAATGAGGAGCTTCGTTTGATATAGATAGGTAGTTTTTTCCAGAGTATGGGAAGTCTCTGGGACAGGAATCTATCCCTCCTGCATGTTCTGTTTATTGGGGTGACAAGGTTTAGGTCCCCAGAGCATGTAGCTCAGAGGGACTGGGATTTCTTTAAGTGGAGCATGTCCAACAGATCTGGGTTTGACATAACTTTGTATGTTAGGCAGAGATCACCTCTGAGTAGGCGATATGTGATGGAGTAAAGCTAAAGATTTTTGAGACGGTCTGCGTAGGGCATCTGTTTGACTCCGGTAATCCTCTTTGTGAGGTATTTCTTCAGCCTTTCCAGTTGTTGTAGATGAGGTACATACCAAAAGCGGCGTTGTAGTCTATAATGGCTCTAATGAGTGATGAGTAAAGGGGAACAATGACCTCTTTTTTTCCTGGATGAGAAACCTTTCGTGATGATATGTGCCACATAGAAGGATTTCCTGACTACTGTGACAATGTGATTATCAAAGGAGAGACTGCTGTCCATCTGTGTCCCAAGGTCTCTTATCACACTTTTGGTGTTAAGTAGACTACCACCTATGCGGTAGCTTATGTGTACAGAGTTTTTACAAAAGGGGATGACAATGCACTTTTTGGCATTGAGCTTGAGGTTATGGCTTTGACACCAGGCATCTGTCTCAGTGAGGCCCTTTTGTAAGATCTCCACATTGTTAGGAGTTTTAATTATGGCTCCTAGTTTGCAGTCATCTGCGAACTTCATTAACCAAAGACCTTCTGTGTTAGCCTGTACTTCAGAAAAGTAGATACCAAACAGGAAAGGACCCAGGACTGAACCCTGTGGTACTCCACTTGTCACTGGTCTGAAGTCAGATTTGGAGTATGCTACTTTCACCGTGTGGGTTCTGTCAGTGAGCCAGTTGGCAACCCATCTTGTGACATAGGGATTTATACCTAGTTTAGTGAGTTTATCTATAATTCCAGAGTGGGGGATGGTGTCAAAAGCCTTGCGAGATCGAGATAGGCTGTGTGAACCACCTTACTTTCATCTACAGCTTTGGTGACTGCTTCACAGAAGTCAGTCAGGTTTAGGAGACATGATCTGTGTTTTACAAACCCAAACTGGGTGCGGTCCAGAGTTTGAAGATTACCAATGTCTTTGTTTATAAGTTCCATGATGATACATTCCATGGCCTTGCAGATCAGGCTCGTTAGGCTAATAAGGTGGTAGTTCCTGGGGTCCGTGGTGACTCCTCTTTTGTGGAGTGGGATAAGCATTGCTGTGCGCCATTCAGTGGGCACAAAGCCTGAGGTGAGGCTATGATTAAACATGGTGCTTAGGTGGGGTGCCAGTTCATTCTGTAGTTCATGTAGAATGCAGCCTGGGATGTTGTTAGATTCCATGGATGCTGTGTTCTTGGCTTTGGAGAATGTGATTTTTACCTGTGCAGCCATGATTACAGGAACTTTGCATTCTTCCAGTATAGAGATGGGCCCTTTAGGGAGTTAGGGGGGAGTAAAGTTAGCACTGAACCTATCTGCAGGATGTTGGCAATATCAGTTGGTTCTATATATTTAGTACCATTGTGCTGTAACTCAGAGCAGATCTGAGTGTTGCCACTGAGATTCTTGACAGAGATATAGAAAGCTTTGTGGTTGTCTTTAGAATCAGTGATGATTTTGTTTTCATAACTAGCTTTGGAGGATTTTATGAGGGATCTCAGCTTCTTACTGAGGCTAACTAGGGAGTTCTTCCAGTCATGGGATTTACTCTTTTTTGCAACAGTTTCTTTCTTCTGTTGTAGAGTTTTTTTATGGCAGGGAACCACCAGACTGGCTTCCTTTTTTTGGAGGATAGCATCTTGGTTCTGTTAGGGATAGCATGATCCATGCACTTGTGTAAGTGATTATAAAGTGCATTTGTGTTGGATTCAGCAATCATACCTCTATTGTCCGCCTGCATGGATGTTGTGAAGTTTTTTGCCACTTCTGTCTTAAGAAGCATGAAGTTGGGTTTGGAGAAATTTTTTACGGTGGTTTCCCTAATGGCGGATGGGGGCAGGATGTGGATGTCTAGGCTGATTAGCTTGTGGTTGGATCTGACCAATGAGGAATTGACCACTGGTGTGGAACACTGGTCACCAATGTTGGTAATGACCAGGTCTAGGATATTCCTGCCTCTGGTGGGGGGTGTGGATAAGTTGATCCAAGGCATTGGAATTTATGTATTCCAGAAAACGTTGAGCAAAAGAGTTGGTACATGAGTAGTTTTCCCAGTTAATGGTGGGGTAGTTGAAATCGCCCATTATTAGGGTGTTGGGTTGTACTCTAAAGTTTTCCAGTGTATCAAAAAATGAGGAGTGGGAATCCTGGGGCATGGTGGGAGATCTGTAGCAAGTTACAATTTGGATTGCGGTCTTGCCCAGAGTTAGTTGCACTTGGATAATCTCAGATGCATTATGCTGAGAAACTAGCCTGGAGGTGTGGATATCTTTAATGAATATGAACACGTCTCCACCTTTAGCGTTTCGGTCCAGGTTAGGTGGTCGAAAGGTGTGGTATGAATTATAGCCTGGTAATGCAGGGGTGCTCTCTGGAGCCTTGAACCAGGTCTCTGTCACTGCACAGATGTCGATGTTCTCCATTTTAAGGAGTGCCTCGAGTGAATGCATTTTGAGGTTTAGACTTCTAGCATTGAGTTGCATTATCCTCAGATTTTGTAGGTGCCATTTCTCAAACACAGGACTCTGCACTAGAGTCAGAGCAATGTACTACTACACAAAATCACCTGTGGGAATTAGTAATGCTTTTTCAAAGATATCATTTGAATCATTGAATATTAGGGAAAAAATATCACAGCCAATTTTCCAACCTAAGACCTGAGATACTAGAGTCAGAGCAATGCACGCCTAAGACAAACCTGATCTGGAGAATTAGCAATGCTTTTGTAAACATATCATGCATTGTAGTCATGTAACAGGAAAAAAAGACAAACATGCAGATTACTGAACCCCGGACCTTCTGAACTAGAGTCACAGCAACACACCCCTACACCAAACAGCTCGAGCGAATTACTGATGCTTTTGTAAGGATATTAGGCACTACAGGGATATGACTTTATTGAAAAAAGACATCACTGCCAATGAACACAGAACCCTCTGAACTACAGTCAGAGGAACACACCAGTACACCAACTGACCTCTGGAAGTATAACAACAGTTTTTAGAAACATATTCTAATTTCCAGTCACACAGTACTGCTATAAATAGTGGCCCAAATCACACTGTACTTGGGCCTCTGACACAGACACAGAACCAGTACACAGACAATCATAGACCGTCAGCTGGATGTACGTGGGGCCCTACAGTATCAGGTAGAGCTGAGCCCAACCGCACAGCACTGTTGCTGAATATCTCACAGTTGTGCCCCCCCTTGTACGTGCATGCGTGGTTGTCGCCAAAACCTACCGTGTGTGCCCACATACTTTCGCAAGGCAGTGCAGATTGGAGTTACAAAAGCCATGACA
>NW_025061215.1:0-13719 GCF_019279795.1 Protopterus annectens | reverse complement strand
ATCCCTGAAACGCTAATTCCACCTAAAACACGGCTATTCAGTGCTTCTGTGGATCCCTACTGATATCTGCATTGCTTACTGTACTTAATTCATTTGTTGCACTTTAAAAAAGTTACTGTTTGTCATTTTGCTTGTATATTTGTAACATAGTTGCAGGCTACACACTCAAGTGCGCTAGCCTCCTCTGTGTATTTAGAGTTATTTAAGTTTCTGCATTTCTGTATTCTTTGAAAAAAAAAAACACAAAAAAAAATCTCCTTGCTTTCCCGCCTTTCTGAACTAGTCTAGTCCAGTTTTCAGGCTTTGCTGAATCCAGGACTGTGGTAAAGGTTCCTGTGTTGCCCATATCATACTTGGATAATTAGGTGGCTTCCTTGTTCACTGTGAGAGAGGGAACTCTGAGCAGCCTATCTGTCCCTGTATGAGTGGTCCCAGCCCAGCAACTTGTAGCTCATTGGCCATATTGGGCTAATTTCTATCCTTTTGATCTCCCTGGTATAAAAATCGCTTAGCGCAGTTTTTGCACTTGTATACAGCTCAGCAAAGCTCCTCGTGGTGCCCTGCAGAGTCCTACAAGCGGCCGAGAGACAAAGAGAGACTTTGGAAGTGTTTAAGTATTGATTTTTTCTTGTTGTTTCCCTGAAAAGCTAATTCTGCCTAAAACGCGGCTATTCAGTGCCTCTGTGGATCTCTACTGATATCTGCATTGCTTACTGTACTTAATTCATTTGTTGCACTTTAAAAAAGTTACTGTTTGTCATTTTTGCTTGTATATTTGTAACATAGTTGCAGGCTACACACTCAAGTGCGCTAGCCTCCTCTGTGTATTTAGAGTTATTTAAGTTTCTGCATTTCTGTATTCTTTGAAAAAAAAACACAAAAAAATAATCTCCTTGCTTTCCCGCCTTTCTGAACTAGTCTAGTCCAGTTTTCAGGCTTTGCTGAATCCAGGACTGTGGTAAAGGTTCCTGTGTTGCCCATATCATACTTGGATAATTAGGTGGCTTCCTTGTTCACTGTGAGAGAGGGAACTCTGAGCAGCCTATCTGTCCCTGTACGAGTGGTCCCAGCCCAGCAACTTGTAGCTCATTGGCCATATTGGGCTAATTTCTATCCTTTTGATCTCCATGGTATAAAAATCACTTAGCGCGGTTTTTGTGCTTGTATACAGCTCAGGAAAGCTCCTCGTGGTGCCCTGCAGAGTCCTACAAGCGGCCAAGAGACAAAGAGAGACTTTGGAAGTGTTTAAGTATTGATTTTTTCTTGTTGTTTCCCTGAAACGCTAATTCTGCCTAAAACACGGCTATTCAGTGCTTCTGTGGATCCCTACTGATATCTGCATTGCTTACTGTACTTAATTCATTTGTTGCACTTTAAAAAAGTTACTGTTTGTCATTTTTGCTTGTATATTTGTAACATAGTTGCAGGCTACACACTCAAGTGCGCTAGCCTCCTCTGTGTATTTAGAGTTATTTAAGTTTCTGCATTTCTGTATTCTTTGAAAAAAAAACACAAAAAAAATCTCCTTGCTTTCCCGCCTTTCTGAACTAGTCTAGTCCAGTTTTCAGGCTTTGCTGAATCCAGGACTGTGGTAAAGGTTCCTGTGTTGCACATATCAACCTTGGATAATTAGGTGGCTTCCTTGTTCACTGTGAGAGAGGGAACTCTGAGCAGCCCATCTGTCCCTGTATGAGTGGTCCCAGCCCAGCAACTTGTAGCTCATTGGCCATATTGGGCTAATTTCTATCCTTTTGATCTCCATGGTATAAAAATCAATTAGCGAGGTTTTTGCACTTGTATAAAGCTCAGCAAAGCTCCTCTTGGTGCCCTGCAGAGTCCTACAAGCGGCCAAGAGACAAAGAGAGACTTTGGAAGTGTTTAAGTATTGATTTTTTGTTGTTGTTTCCAGAAAACGCTAATTCAGCCTAAAATGCGGCTATTCAGTGCTTTTGTGGTTCTCTTCTGATATCTGCACTGCTTACTGTACTTAATTAATTTGTTGCACTTTAAAAAAGTTACTGTTTGTCGTTTTTGCTTGTATATTTGTAACATTGTTGTAGTCTACACACTCAAGTGTGCTAGCCTCCTCTGTGTATTTAGAGTTATTTAAGTTTCTGCATTTCTGTATTCTTTGAAAAAAAAAACACAAAAAAAACTCTCCTTGCTTTCCTGCCTTTCTGAACTAGTCTAGTCCAGTTTTCAGGCTTTGCTGAATCCAGGACTGTGGTAAAGGTTCCTGTGTTGCCCATATCATACTTGGATAATTAGGTGGCTTCCTTGTTCACTGTGAGAGAGGGAACTCTGAGCAGCCTATCTGTCCCTGTATGAGTGGTCCCAGCCCAGCAACTTGTAGCTCATTGGCCATATTGGGCTAATTTCTATCCTTTTGATATCCCTGGTATAAAAATCACTTAGTGTAGTTTTTGCGCTTGTATACAGCTCAGCAAAGCTCCTCGTGGTGCCCTGCAGAGTCCTACAAGTGGCCGAGAGACAAAGAGAGACTTTGGAAGTGTTTAAGTATTGATTTTTTCTTGTTGTTTCCCTGAAACGCTAATTCCGCCTAAAACGCGGCTATTCAGTGCTTCTGTGGATCCCTACTGATATCTGCATTGCTTACTGTACTTAATTCATTTGTTGCACTTTAAAAAAGTTACTGTTTGTCATTTTTGCTTGTATATTTGTAACATAGTTGCAGGCTACACACTCAAGTGCGCTAGCCTCCTCTGTGTATTTAGAGTTATTTAAGTTTCTGCATTTCTGTATTCTTTGAAAAAAAAAACACAAAAAAATCTCCTTGCTTTCCTGCCTTTCTGAACTAGTCTAGTCCAGTTTTCAGGCTTTGCTGAATCCAGGACTGTGGTAAAGGTTCCTGTGTTGCCCATATCATACTTGGATAATTAGGTGGCTTCCTTGTTCACTGTGAGAGAGGGAACTCTGAGCAGCCTATCTGTCCCTGTATGAGTGGTCCCAGCCCAGCAACTTGTAGCTCATTGGCCATATTGGGCTAATTTCTATCCTTTTGATCCCCCTGGTATAAAAATCACTTACCGCGGTTTTTGCGCTTGTATACAGCTCAGCAAAGCTCCTCGTGGTGCCCTGCAGAGTCTGAGAAGTGTCCGAGAGGCAAAGTGAGACTTTGGAAGTGTTTAAGTATTGATTTTTTCTTGTTGTTTCCCTGAAACGCTAATTCCGCCTAAAATGCGGCTATTCAGTGCTTCTGTGGATCCCTACTGATATCTGCATTGCTTACTGTACTTAATTCATTTGTTGCACTTTAAAAAAGTTACTGTTTGTCATTTTTGCTTGTATATTTGTAACATAGTTGCAGGCTACACACTCAAGTGCGCTAGCCTCCTCTGTGTATTTAGAGTTATTTAAGTTTCTGCATTTCTGTATTCTTTGAAAAAAAAACACAAAAAAAATCTCCTTGCTTTCCCGCCTTTCTGAACTAGTCTAGTCCAGTTTTCAGGCTTTGCTGAATCCAGGACTGTGGTAAAGGTTCCTGTGTTGCCCATATCATACTTGGATAATTAGGTGGCTTCCTTGTTCACTGTGAGAGAGGGAACTCTGAGCAGCCTATCTGTCCCTGTATGAGTGGTCCCAGCCCAGCAACTTGTAGCTCATTGGCCATATTGGGCTAATTTCTATCCTTTTGATCTCCCTGGTATAAAAATCACTTAGCGCGGTTTTTGCACTTGTATACAGCTCAGCAAAGCTCCTCGTGGTGCCCTGCAGAGTCCTACAAGTGGCCGAGAGACAAAGAGAGACTTTGGAAGTGTTTAAGTATTGATTTTTTCTTGTTGTTTCCCTGAAACGCTAATTCTGCCTAAAATGCGGCTATTCAGTGCTTCTGTGGATCCCTACTGATATCTGCATTGCTTACTGTACTTAATTCATTTGTTGCACTTTAAAAAAGTTACTGTTTGTCATTTTTGCTTGTATATTTGTAACATAGTTGCAGGCTACACACTCAAGTGCGCTAGCCTCCTCTGTGTATTTAGAGTTATTTAAGTTTCTGCATTTCTGTATTCTTTGAAAAAAAACACAAAAAAAATCTCCTTGCTTTCCCGCCTTTCTGAACTAGTCTAGTCCAGTTTTCAGGCTTTGCTGAATCCAGGACTGCGGTAAAGGTTCATGTGTTGCCTATATCATACTTGGATAATTAGGTGGCTTCTTGTTCTCTGTGTGAGAGGGAACTCTGAGCAGCCTTTCTGTCCCTTTACGAGTGGTCCCAACCCAGCAACTTTTAGCTCATTGGCCATATTGGGCTAATTTCTATCCTTTTGATCTCCATGGTATAAAAATTGCTTAGCCGTTTTTTGTGCTTGTATACAGCTCATTAAAGCTCCTCGTGCTGCCCTGCTGAGTCTACAAGCGGATGAGAGACAAAGAGAGACTTTGGAAGTGTTTAAGCATTGATTTTTTCTTGTTGTTTCCCTGAAACGCTAATTCCACCTAAAACGTGGCTATTCAGTGCTTCTGTGTATCCCTCCTGATATCTGCATTGTTTACTGTACTTGATTCATTTGTTGCACTTTAAAAAAGTTACTGTTTGTCATTTTTCCTTGTATATTTGTAACATAGTTGCAGGCTACACACTCAAGTGCGCTAGCCTCCTCTGTGTATTTAGAGTTATTTAAGTTTCTGCATTTCTGTATTCTTTGAAAAAAAAAAAAAAAAATAATCTCCTTGCTTTCCCGCCTTTCTGAACTAGTCTAGTCCAGTTTTCAGGCTTTGCTGAATCCAGGACTGTGGTAAAGGTTCCTGTGTTGCCCATATCATACTTGGATAATTAGGTGGCTTCCTTGTTCACTGTGAGAGAGGGAACTCTGAGCAGCCTATCTGTCCCTGTATGAGTGGTCCCAGCCCAGCAACTTGTAGCTCATTGGCCATATTGGGCTAATTTCTATCCTTTTGATCTCCCTGGTATAAAAATCACTTAGCACGGTTTTTGCACTTGTATACAGCTCAGCAAAGCTCCTCGTGGTGCCCTGCAGAGTCCTACAAGCGGCCGAGAGACAAAGAGAGACTTTGGAAGTGTTTAAGTATTGATTTTTTCTTGTTGTTTCCCTGAAACGCTAATTCCGCCTAAAACGCGGCTATTCAGTGCTTCTGTGGATCCCTACTGATATCTGCATTGCTTACTGTACTTAATTCATTTGTTGCACTTTAAAAAAGTTACTGTTTGTCATTTTTGCTTGTATATTTGTAACATAGTTGCAGGCTACACACTCAAGTGCGCTAGCCTCCTCTGTGTATTTAGAGTTATTTAAGTTTCTGCATTTCTGTATTCTTTGAAAAAAAAACACAAAAAAATAATCTCCTTGCTTTCCCGCCTTTCTGAACTAGTCTAGTCCAGTTTTCAGGCTTTGCTGAATCCAGGACTGTGGTAAAGGTTCCTGTGTTGCCCATATCATACTTGGATAATTAGGTGGCTTCCTTGTTCACTGTGAGAGAGGGAACTCTGAGCAGCCTATCTGTCCCTGTACGAGTGGTCCCAGCCCAGCAACTTGTAGCTCATTGGCCATATTGGGCTAATTTCTATCCTTTTGATCTCCCTGGTATAAAAATCACTTAGCGCGGTTTTTGCGCTTGTATACAGCTCAGCAAAGCTCCTCGTGGTGCCCTGCAGAGTCCTACAAGCGGCCGAGAGACAAAGAGAGACTTTGGAAGTGTTTAAGTATTGATTTTTTCTTGTTGTTTCCCTGAAATGCTAATTCCGCCTAAAACGCGGCTATTCAGTGCTTCTGTGGATCCCTACTGATATCTGCATTGCTTACTGTACTTAATTCATTTGTTGCACTTTAAAAAAGTTACTGTTTGTCATTTTTGCTTGTATATTTGTAACATAGTTGCAGGCTACACACTCAAGTGCGCTAGCCTCCTCTGTGTATTTAGAGTTATTTAAGTTTCTGCATTTCTGTATTCTTTGAAAAAAAAAAAAACACAAAAAAAATCTCCTTGCTTTCCCGCCTTTCTGAACTAGTCTAGTCCAGTTTTCAGGCTTTGCTGAATCCAGGACTGTGGTAAAGGTTCCTGTGTTGCCCATATCATACTTGGATAATTAGGTGGCTTCCTTGTTCACTGTGAGAGAGGGAACTCTGAGCAGCCTATCTGTCCCTGTACGAGTGGTCCCAGCCCAGCAACTTGTAGCTCATTGGCCATATTGGGCTAATTTCTATCCTTTTGATCTCCATGGTATAAAAATTGCTTAGCGTGGTTTTTGCACTTGTATACAGCTCAGCAAAGCTCCTCGTGGTGCCCTGCAGAGTCCTACAAGCGGCCAAGAGACAAAGAGAGACTTTGGAAGTGTTTAAGTATTGATTTTTTCTTGTTGTTTCCCTGAAACGCTAATTCCGCCTAAAACGTGGCTATTCAGTGCTTCTGTGGATCCCTACTGATATCTGCATTGCTTACTGTACTTAATTCATTTGTTGCACTTTAAAAAAGTTACTGTTTGTCGTTTTTGCTTGTATATTTGTAACATAGTTGCAGGCTACACACTCAAGTGCGCTAGCCTCCTCTGTGTATTTAGAGTTATTTAAGTTTCTTCATTTCTGTATTCTTTGAAAAAAACCCCACAAAAAATAATCTCCTTGCTTGTCCGCCTTTCTGAACTAGTATAGTCCAGTTTTCAGGCTCTGCTGAATCCAGGACTGTGGTAAAGGTTCCTGTGTTGCCCATATCATACTTGGATAATTAGGTGGCTTCCTTGTTCACTGTGAGAGAGGGAACTCTGAGCAGCCTATCTGTCCCTGTATGAGTGGTCCCAGCCCAGCAACTTGTAGCTCATTGGCCATATTGGGCTAATTTCTATCCTTTTGATCTCCCTGGTATAAAAATCACTTAGCGCGGTTTTTGCACTTGTATACAGCTCAGCAAAGCTCCTCGTGGTGCCCTGCAGAGTCCTACAAGCGGAGAGACAAAGAGAGACTTTGGAAGTGTTTAAGTATTGATTTTTTCTTGTTGTTTCCCTGAAACGCTAATTCCGCCTAAAATGCGGCTATTCAGTGCTTCTGTGGATCCCTACTGATATCTGCATTGCTTACTGTACTTAATTCATTTGTTGCACTTTAAAAAAGTTACTGTTTGTCGTTTTTGCTTGTATATTTGTAACATAGTTGCAGGCTACACACTCAAGTGCGCTAGCCTCCTCTGTGTATTTAGAGTTATTTAAGTTTCTGCATTTCTGTATTCTTTGAAAAAAAACACAAAAAAAAATCTCCTTGCTTTCCCGCCTTTCTGAACTAGTCTAGTCCAGTTTTCAGGCTTTGCTGAATCCAGGACTGTGGTAAAGGTTCCTGTGTTGCCCATATCATACTTGGATAATTAGGTGGCTTCCTTGTTCACTGTGAGAGAGGGAACTCTGAGCAGCCTATCTGTCCCTGTATGAGTGGTCCCAGCCCAGCAACTTGTAGCTCATTGGCCATATTGGGCTAATTTCTATCCTTTTGATCTCCCTGGTATAAAAATTGCTTAGCGTGGCTTTTGCGCTTGTATACAGCTCAGCAAAGCTCCTCGTGGTGCCCTGCAGAGTCCTACAAGTGGCCGAGAGACAAAGAGAGACTTTGGAAGTGTTTAAGTATTGATTTTTTCTTGTTGTTTCCTGAAACGCTAATTCCGCCTAAAATGCGGCTATTCAGTGCTTTTGTGGTTCTCTACTGATATCTGCATTGCTTACTGTACTTAATTCATTTGTTGCACTTTAAAAAAGTTACTGTTTGTCATTTTTGCTTGTATATTTGTAACATAGTTGCAGGCTACACACTCAAGTGCGCTAGCCTCCTCTGTGTATTTAGAGTTATTTAAGTTTCTGCATTTCTGTATTCTTTGAAAAAAAAAAACACAAAAAAATAATCTCCTTGCTTTCCCGCCTTTCTGAACTAGTCTAGTCCAGTTTTCAGGCTTTGCTGAATCCAGGACTGTGGTAAAGGTTCCTGTGTTGCCCATATCATACTTGGATAATTAGGTGGCTTCCTTGTTCACTGTGAGAGAGGGAACTCTGAGCAGCCTATCTGTCCCTGTATGAGTGGTCTCAGCCCAGCAACTTGTAGCTCATTGGCCATATTGGGCTAATTTCTATCCTTTTGATCTCCCTGGTATAAAAATCACTTAGCGAGGTTTTTGCGCTTGTATACAGCTCAGCAAAGCTCCTCGTGGTGCCGTGCAGAGTTCTACAAGCGGAGAGACAAAGAGAGACTTTGGAAGTGTTTAAGTATTGATTTTTTCTTGTTGTTTCCCTGAAACGCTAATTCCGCCTAAAACGTGGCTATTCAGTGCTTCTGTGGATCCCTACTGATATCTGCATTGCTTACTGTACTTAATTCATTTGTTGCACTTTAAAAAAGTTACTGTTTGTCATTTTTGCTTGTATATTTGTAACATAGTTGCAGGCTACACACTCAAGTGCGCTAGCCTCCTCTGTGTATTTAGAGTTATTTAAGTTTCTGCATTTCTGTATTCTTTGAAAAAAAAAACACAAAAAAATAATCTCCTTGCTTTCCCGCCTTTCTGAACTAGTCTAGTCCAGTTTTCAGGCTTTGCTGAATCCAGGACTGTGGTAAAGGTTCCTGTGTTGCCCATATCATACTTGGATAATTAGGTGGCTTCCTTGTTCACTGTGAGAGGGAACTCTGAGCAGCCTATCTGTCCCTGTACGAGTGGTCCCAGCCCAGCAACTTGTAGCTCATTGGCCATATTGGGCTAATTTCTATCCTTTTGATCTCCCTGGTATAAAAATTGCTTAGCGCGGTTTTTGCGCTTGTATACAGCTCAGCAAAGCTCCTCGTGGTGCCCTGCAGAGTCCTACAAGCGGCCGAGAGACAAAGAGAGACTTTGGAAGTGTTTAAGTATTGATTTTTTCTTGTTGTTTCCCTGAAACGCTAATTCTGCCTAAAACGTGGCTATTCAGTGCTTCTGTGGATCCCTACTGATATCTGCATTGCTTACTGTACTTAATTCATTTGTTGCACTTTAAAAAAGTTACTGTTTGTCATTTTTGCTTGTATATTTGTAACATAGTTGCAGGCTACACACTCAAGTGCGCTAGCCTCCTCTGTGTATTTAGAGTTATTTAAGTTTCTGCATTTCTGTATTCTTTGAAAAAAAACACAAAAAAATAATCTCCTTGCTTTCCGCCTTTCTGAACTAGTCTAGTCCAGTTTTCAGGCTTTGCTGAATCCAGGACTGTGGTAAAGGTTCCTGTGTTGCCCATATCATACTTGGATAATTAGGTGGCTTCCTTGTTCACTGTGAGAGAGGGAACTCTGAGCAGCCTATCTGTCCCTGTATGAGTGGTCCCAGCCCAGCAACTTGTAGCTCATTGGCCATATTGGGCTAATTTCTATCCTTTTGATCTCCCTGGTATAAAAATCGCTTAGCGCGGTTTTTGCGCTTGTATACAGCTCAGCAAAGCTCCTCGTGGTGCCCTGCAGAGTCCTACAAGCATCCAAGAGACTTTGGAAGTGTTTAAGTATTGATTTTCTTTTGTTGTTTCCCTGAAACGCTAATTCCGCCTAAAACGCGGCTATTCAGTGCTTCTGTGGATCCCTACTGATATCTGCATTGCTTACTGTACTTAATTCATTTGTTGCACTTTAAAAAAGTTACTGTTTGTCATTTTTGCTTGTATATTTGTAACATAGTTGCAGGCTACACACTCAAGTGCGCTAGCCTCCTCTGTGTATTTAGTGTTATTTAAGTTTCTGCATTTCTGTATTCTTTGAAAAAAAAACACAAAAAAATAATCTCCTTGAATTTTCCGCCTTTCTGAACTAGTTTAGTCCAGTTTTCAGGCTTTGCTGAATCCAGGACTGTGGTAAAGGTTCCTGTGTTGCCCATATCATACTTGGATAATTAGGTGGCTTCCTTGTTCACTGTGAGAGAGGGAACTCTGAGCAGCCTATCTGTCCCTGTACGAGTGGTCCCAGCCCAGCAACTTGTAGCTCATTGGCCATATTGGGCTAATTTCTATCCTTTTGATCTCCATGGTATAAAAATTGCTTATCGCGGTTTTTGTGCTTGTATACAGCTCAACAAAGCTCCTCGTGGTGTCCTACAAGCGGACAAGAGACAAAGAGAGACTTTGGAAGTGTTTAAGTATTGATTTTTTCTTGTTGTTTCCCTGAAACGCTAATTCTGCCTAAAACGTGGCTATTCAGTGCTTCTGTGGATCCCTACTGATATCTGCATTGCTTACTGTACTTAATTCATTTGTTGCACTTTAAAAAAGTTACTGTTTGTCATTTTTGCTTGTATATTTGTAACATAGTTGCAGGCTACACACTCAAGTGCGCTAGCCTCCTCTGTGTATTTAGAGTTATTTAAGTTTCTGCATTTCTGTATTCTTTGAAAAAAAAAAACACAAAAAAAAATCTCCTTGCTTTCCCGCCTTTCTGAACTAGTCTAGTCCAGTTTTCAGGCTTTGCTGAATCCAGGACTGTGGTAAAGGTTCCTGTGTTGCCCATATCATACTTGGATAATTAGGTGGCTTCCTTGTTCACTGTGAGAGGGAACTCTGAGCAGCCTATCTGTCCCTGTATGAGTGGTCCCAGCCCAGCAACTTGTAGCTCATTGGCCATATTGGGCTAATTTCTATCCTTTTGATTTCCATGGCATAAAAATCACTTACTGCGGTTTTTGCGCTTGTATACAGCTCAGCAAAGCTCCTCGTGGTGCCCTGCAGAGTCCTACAAGCGGCCGAGAGACAAAGAGAGACTTTGGAAGTGTTTAAGTATTGATTTTTTCTTGTTGTTTCCCTGAAACGCTAATTCTGCCTAAAACGTGGCTATTCAGTGCTTCTGTGGATCCCTACTGATATCTGCATTGCTTACTGTACTTAATTCATTTGTTGCACTTTAAAAAAGTTACTGTTTGTCATTTTTGCTTGTATATTTGTAACATAGTTGCAGGCTACACACTCAAGTGCGCTAGCCTCCTCTGTGTATTTAGAGTTATTTAAGTTTCTGCATTTCTGTATTCTTTGAAAAAAAAAAACACAAAAAATAATTTCCTTGCTTTCCCACCTTTCTGAACTAGTCTAGTCCAGTTTTCAGGCTTTGCTGAATCCAGGACTGTGGTAAAGGTTCCTGTGTTGCCCATATCATACTTGGATAATTAGGTGGCTTCCTTGTTCACTGTGAGAGAGGGAACTCTGAGCAGCCTATCTGTCCCTGTATGAGTGGTCCCAGCCCAGCAACTTGTAGCTCATTGGCCATATTGGGCTAATTTCTATCCTTTTGATCTCCTTGGTATAAAAATTGATTAGTGAGGTTTTTGCGCTTGTATACAGCTCAGCAAAGCTCCTCGTGGTGCCCTGCAGAGTCCTACAAGTGGCCGAGAGACAAAGAGAGACTTTGGAAGTGTTTAAGTATTGATTTTTTCTTGTTGTTTCCCGGAAACGCTAATTCCGCCTAAAATGTGGCTATTCAGTGCTTTTGTGGATCTCTACTGATATCTGCATTGCTTACTGTACTTATTTCATTTGTTGCACTTTAAAAAAGTTACTGTTTGTCATTTTTGCTTGTATATTTGTAACATTGTTGCAGTCTACACACTCAAGTGCGCTAGCCTCCTCTGTGTATTTAGAGTTATTTAAGTTTCTGCATTTCTGTATTCTTTGAAAAAAAAAAAAAAAAAAAAAATCTCCTTGCTTTCCCGCCTTTCTGAACTAGTCTAGTCCAGTTTTCAGGCTTTGCTGAATCCAGGACTGTGGTAAAGGTTCCTGTGTTGCCCATATCATACTTGCATAATTAGGTGGCTTCCTTATTCACTGTGAGAGAGGGAACTCTGAGCAGCCTATCTGTCCCTGTATGAGTGGTCCCAGCCCAGCAACTTGTAGCTCATTGGCCATATTGGGCTAATTTCTATCCTTTTGATCTCCGTGGTATAAAAATCATTTAGCGCTTTTTTGCACTTGTATACTGTTCAGCAAAGCTCCTTGTGGTGCCCTACAGCATCCTACAAATGGCTGAGAGACAGAGAGAGACTTTGTGTTTAAGTATTGATTTTTTCTTGTTGTTTCCCTCAAACGCTAATTCTGCCTAAAATGTGGCTGTTCAACTCTTCTGTGGATCCCTACTGATATCTGCATTGCTTACTGTACTTAATTCATTTGTTGCACTTTAAAAAAGTTACTGTTTGTCATTTTTGTTTGTATATTTGTAACATAGTTGCAGGCTACACACTCAAGTGCGCTAGCCTCCTCTGTGTATTTAGATTTATTTAAGTTTCTGCATTTCTGTATTCTTTGAAAAAAAAAACAAAAAAATCTCCTTGCTTTCCCGCCTTTCTGAACTAGTCTAGTCCAGTTTTCAGGCTTTGCTGAATCCAGGACTGTGGTTAAGGTTCCTGTGTTGCTGATATCATACTTGGATAATTAGGTGGCTTCCTTGTTCACTGTAGGAGAGGGAACTCTGAGCAGCCTATCTGTCCCTGTATGAGTGGTCCCAGCCCAGCAACTTGTAGCTCATTGGCCATATTGGGCTAATTTCTATCCTTTTGATCTCCCTGGTATAAAAATCGCTTAGCGGTTTTGCGCTTGTATACAGCTCAGCAAAGCTCCTCGTGGTGCCCTGCAGAGTCCTACAAGTGGCCGAGAGACAAAGAGAGACTTTGGAAGTGTTTAAGTATTGATTTTTTCTTGTTGTTTTCCTGAAACGCTAATTCCGCATAAAATGTGGCTATTCAGTGCTTCTTTGGATCCCTACTGATATCTGCATTGCTTACTGTACTTAATTCATTTGTTGCACTTTAAAAAAGTTACTGTTTGTCATTTTTGCTTGTATATTTGTAACATAGTTGCAGGCTACACACTCAAGTGTGCTAGCCTCCTCTGTGTATTTAGAGTTATTTAAGTTTCTGCATTTCTGTATTCTTTGAAAAAAAAAACACAAAAATAATCTCCTTGCTTTCCCGCCTTTCTGAACTAGTCTAGTCCAGTTTTCAGGCTTTGCTGAATCCAGGACTGTGGTAAAGGTTCCTGTGTTGCCCATATCATACTTGGATAATTAGGTGGCTTCCTTGTTCACTGTGAGAGAGCGAACTCTGAGCTGCCTATCTGTCCCTGTACGAGTGGTCCCAGCCCAGCAACTTGTAGCTCATTGGCCATATTGGGCTAATTTCTATCCTTTTGATCTCCCTGGTATAAAAATCGCTTAGCGCGGTTTTTGCACTTGTATACAGCTCAGCAAAGCTCCTCGTGGTGCCCTGCAGAGTCCTACAAGCGGCCAAGAGACAAAGAGAGACTTTGGAAGTGTTTAAGTATTGATTTTTTCTTGTTGTTTCCCTGAAACGCTAATTCTGCCTAAAACACGGCTATTCAGTGCTTCTGTGGATCCCTACTGATATCTGTATTGCTTCAAAAGTTAATTTCATAAAGTTTGTTTTTAATCAGTAACTTTTATAATTATAATGTTCCCTTTTTACTTAATTTTTATTCTTTCTTTGAGAAATAAAAACCCCTTCCTTTTTTAAGTTTAAGTTTTTTTGTGAACAATTTATTTTGGTTCCCTTTCTTTTTGAATTGTGGCCTTGTATTTGTGGGACTGCTAATGGCCCTTGAGGCTTTAATTTGTTTTTTTTTTCCTGGGTTTTCCCTTAAAACCCCCTTAGTGCGTTTGCCCCATTTACGCATGCAAAGGGTTTAATTTTTTTTACTTTAAAATTTTTGGGTTTTTAATTGTTCGTCAACCCTACCCTGTTATTTTTTAAAAATTTTTT
>NW_025061214.1:0-7126 GCF_019279795.1 Protopterus annectens | reverse complement strand
TTTGATCTTAAAGAAAGAGTTAGTTAGGAGGTTATCAGGGGATGTTTGAATAGGGTTTTTAGTTTTTTAGGAGATTTTATCTCACTGGATACTGGGATGGGTTTGAAGGAAAAGTGAGAGGGGTGGGAAGTAAGTGTGGCAGGGGAAGGGGGTTATGGAAATAGGAGTTGATGGAATGATGGAGTTCTATGGGAAAGATGTGGTGAGCTTAGCAATATTTGTTAGCAATGATGAGGTCAGGGGAGGAGGGGTCAGGGAAGGGATTAGCATTTTGGCCAGGACTGAGGAGGTTAGCAATACTATTCCAGAACTTTTTGGGATTGGATTTGTGGTTGGTTTGAAGTTTAGAGTAGTAGGATTTGTAGTCAAAATATTTTTTTTTTTACTTTATTGCTAAGTTGTTTGTATTCAGTGAGGGTGTTGGGTGTTTTAAGCTTTTGGCAAAGTTTCCATGCTTTTTCATGAATATGCATTTTGGCTAATATGTTTTTGAAAAGACATGGAGCAGTACTAGGTTTTACTCTTTTAGTTCTGGGAGGGATAAAGGAGTTTAGAAGGTTGGTAAAAGTAGTGTTAAAGTAAATAACAGCATTGTCAAGAGGAGGAGTTTTCAGAAGGTTCCAATTTATTAGTTTCAGATTATCTGAAAAGGATCATAGGTTGAAACTTTTTTTTTAAAACAGGTTTATTGTTTTTAACATACAAAATAAATATCATAACAATCTTATACAAGCAATTAAAAAAATATAAATAGTTATAACATTCAATAAAATAACCAAAGTATTTACAGAGTCATCCACTACAAATCAAATCAATTGATTAAACTGAAATGTCTTATTATTGAAACTAAGATTTTTTTAACAGGTTTTGTAAAGTATCCCATATAATATAGTAAGACGTTTTTCTAGTAGTTCTTGATTTTATTGTCATCGAGTCCATATGACACACACTTCAGTCATAACATTTTTAAATTCATTAAATGAAGGAGGAGTATCTGAAATCCAATTTCTGGTTATTATTTTTCTAGCCACTGCTAGAAAAGACCATAATAAGGGAAGTTTAACTTTTTTAACATTTTTAGGAACAGGAGTGTTAAATAATATAAGTGATTTGAAACAATGAAATTATCTGTGAAAAGGGCCTGCAAAAATCATTGATTAATTTCCAATATTCCTTCAGTTTTATACAGTCATAAAACATATGTGCCCAATCAGCATTTTATTTCTACATTACATCTTTTACATAAGTTGTCTTTATTATTTATTTTATTCATCATTAAAAGGTATATAGAAAGATCTATGTAAAAATTTCCAAGTAAAAAGTCTCAATTAATGGAAAATAGTTGTATAAGCAGATTCAATACCTGTATTGTTTATCTTTGTTGTTTGGTGATTCACCATTAATGGGAAATGAAATAATTCAATAGGTATCTGAACTGTAATGAGTTTCTTCTCTAATAATTTTATGTATGTGTGAGAGCTTACCTTTATCAAAACTCTATGTTGTGAAATTTAATATCAAGTAATCAATCAGAATTGGAACAAGATTATTTAACTGTTAAAGACATTAAATCAATTTTATTAATAAGATGTCTAAAAGTCTGAATTTCTAACCAACATGTTTCTCTCAAATCAAATTCTTGCTTTAAGAAGTCTAGATTTTTAACTTTATTATCAGACAGCAACTGATACCAATACTTTAAATCATTCTCTGTGACTAAAGAGTTCTTTCAGAGGTGGTTGACAAAAGAATACCTTGTGTATACATTATAGGAATAGGATAAAATTCCATTCCTTATACTTAGGATGCATAAATATAAAATTCACGATAACTGATAATAATGTTTTAATGGGTAACTAACTATATATTTTGGTGCTTGTAATAGATGAAGTACAAAATTCTTTTAGTAACCATAACATACAGGTTATTTACAATAATATTTTATGTATTAAAGAGATTTTCATGAAGTGAATGCTAATTAGTTCCCAGTAATCTTTCCATCTTGCAACATATGACTGATCTATTAACAAAGTAATAACTTTTATAATATAAGAGATAGTATATAAATTAAAGTCTGGAAATGAAAATACTATGAGACCAGCTAATAGTATGTTTCTTTTAGCAATCCTAGGTCTATTAGGAGCCCATAAGAAATTTAACATTAATGAATTCAATTTCTTAATAATTATTTTTGTAGGTGGGAGAATTATTGATTGTATTAAATATAATATCTTAGGGAATATTATCATTTTAATAATTGTAAGTCTCTCTTCCATGATAAAAAACAAATTGTTCAGCTATTGAAAGATTTTTGTATATTAAAGAAGACGTTACTATAATTGTAGCCAGCATATAATAGATTTAATATCTTTAGATAATATTATACCTAAGTAAGTTATCTGAGATGAGTTGGGTATATGTTGTTAAAATCACACTAATGAGGACATTTTTTCGTTATTGTATATTGGTAATATTTTAGTTTTCTTCATTAAATATCAAACCAGAATATTTTTAAAATCCAACATTTTTATCAAATAAGGACTGCATAGAAGAGTTAGTTCTGATGGCGTAATTAGAACATCATCTGCAAAGAAGTGGGTACAAATTTTAGATATTGTATTTTCATCTCTATCAAATCCTTCTATATCAGTACTGTTTCTAATCAAATTATTGAAGGCTCCATTATTAAAGTAAATAATAGTGGAAGAGTGGACACCCTATGTTTGTACCTTTTTAAATGGGTATTTTTGTGAGACATATGTTCCTATCTCAATATAAGCCAGTGCTCCTTTATAGATGTTCAATTAGATTTACAAATGGCATCAAGAAAAATTTGTGCACTTCAGTAAGATAAACAAGTAGTCCCCAACTTACTGAATCAAATACTGAACTTATATCGAGAGGACTAATAAGTGTTAAATCTTTCTTTTTCCTGTTTGCAAAATCAATTAACGTTAAAGTTCTCCTTATATTATCAAAAAGTATTTCTATTTATAATAAAGCCTCTCTGAGTCTATATCTATTATGCCTGGGATGATTGTCTTTAATCTATCAGCAAAATACTCATAAACATTTTATAGTCAACATTAAGTAATGAAATAGGTCTATATGAAGTGCATCTGGTTGGGTCTTTATTGGGTTTTTTAAAATTGGTGAAATAAATGTGTATTGCCAAGATGAGTTGTTAACTCATTTTGAGCCAAAATAAAAACCTTATGTATTAATAGTAAGTACTTTTTAGGAAGAATTTTACTCTAAATCTCTGGTATAATACCATCATTACCTGGTGCTTTGTTTGATTTAAGTTTGTTTATTTGTGTAATAACCTCTGTATACAAAATATTTTTTATCCATTAGTTTAGTCTGTTGCTTGTTAAGTTTTGTTCATGTTTGTAGTTATAAATTCCTTTATTATTTTATCTTTTAGGATCCCATGTTAATGTTATTATGATTAATTTTGTGAAATTGATTTCTAAATTCATCTAAAATTTCTGGTAAACTTGAAACATTCTTCTTTTCCCTGGAGAGAAAGAAATTTCTTTGATATGAGTTTTGCTTATTCAACCTTTTTGTTTTATTTTTTAAGTCTATGTAAGTTATTTGGGACTTATTAAGTAAGACAAAACTTATATTCTCTAATGTTATTTTGACTTTATGGGATAAAATTTAATTTGTATTTTCTCATTTAATTTATTTTATTTCCTCAATGACTTTTTTGTCCATAATAGTTTCTTTATTATTATGTTTAATATGGAGTCTAATTTGTTTTGAATATCTAGTAATTCCTTGTCCCAAGATTTCCTTTTATTATTATACCATCTAATACTTTGTCCATATAAATATGATTTTAAAGCATCCCAAATGTAAACAATGGAGACATCGAGATTGTAGTGTTTGAAGTCTAAGAAATGTTGCACTTCTGAAAGTATGTAATCTTTATAGTCTTTTAGTTGAGTTAAGTATGCTGGTATTCTTTTGATCTGAACATTATAAGTACTTTTACCACTAAATTCAAAGACAATTGAATTATGATCCTGATATAGGATTTTTATTTGAAATGATTTTGGAATTAATTAAATCTGTTTACCATCTGGTTAGAAATAAAGACTCTATCTATTCTTGAATGCGTTTTATATCCTGTTAGAAAAAAAAAAAAGTGTATGGTAATGATTTTGAATCTATCTGATTATTAATCATCATTCAAATGATATAAATTAATAAAATCTTTTAAATGTTTTGCATTAGATGTAATTTTCCTTTTTCCTATAGTAGTAGTATCTTTTTCATGTAGGATACAATTAAGTTAACACTGCTAAATAATATCTCCCTATAGAAAATGATATGATCTTATTGGATGGTGTTTCACTGTATTAATGCCAATTCCTGGTATCCAATATACACGATTGATTAATATGTATATCTTCTTCATTAATCTGTATTGTAACCATACAAAACATTCCTTTATCACATCTTTATAAGACTTTATAGTTTTAGGTATGGGCATATTTTATTCCATAAAATAGCCACTCCTCTTTTTTCTGTGTGTGTTCTGAACTAACCAAGACTGTATATTTATTAGTGGCTAATTTATCTATCCTTTTCAGGAGATGTGTTTCTTGAAGGAATATTAAGTTGGCTCTATACAGAATTAAATATATCTCATTAAACTGCCCTTTACATGGGTTATTCAATCCATTAATGAGCTTTGAAATTCCTTTTAGAGATATCATTTAAGCATAAACATATAAGACATATAATCAGAATAATGCAATTAACAAAATAAGTGATATTATATCTCCTCCTTTAAGGTGTTCCATTAATTATAACTGTATTTAAGTAGAAAATCTTATGGAATATTGTGTAAGTTTCACTTTTATTCAAGTAGTGACAATGGGTTTATAAAATGTGATGTGGATGTCAGAACTATATACATACAACAATAATCAGATGAAAATAATGTTAGGATTAAACATTGCCAACCTGGAGTTGAGAACTCCAACCCGAGTTAGCACATACCACTCAAGTTATCCCCCCATCCTAAGCAGCAGTACCACAGCTGCCACCAAATTAATTCAATACTAACTATTATTAACTAAAGTTAACCTCATTTAATTAGAATATCTATTATGACAAAGCTAAACAATTTATAAATCAGCTTCATATAAACAAATAAGAACATTTAGAAACAGCTCATATTACTATGTACATCTATTCTGTATAATACACTCATAATCAAAATAGCATTCTAACAGTCTTGATAATGGGAACAGAGAAGAGAGAGAGAGAGAGAGAGAAAGAGAGAAGAGAGAGAAAAAAAAAAAGGGCATATCCATATGTTAGTTTATTAAAAGTTCTTATATTCATTTGAATTCAATATCTTAGGCTATTATGGTTCAAACATTACGTATGTTAGGGTATTCCTACTTTCTGCCATACAGAAATTGCAGTTAACAGTTTAAAAACTTTAAATTACTTGCACCAAAAGCTTTCTTCTCATAGCTTATTATTGCAATTAAATAAAATATTTACATTCTCATACATAAGTTAAAATAATACTGCTAACAATGTTAATTTCCCTAGTTATACATAAATCATTGACAATGAAAAGCCATCTGTATTTTATATATCTGAACTGCAGCTTTAAAATATGTCACTGACAATTTCTTCTTAAATATAATCATAATGATACTTGTTAGCCTTGTCAGTTAGTCAAGGCAAATGATTTATAACATTATATATGTTTAAATCATAAGTATTTATATACATTAATGTGCTGCAGTCATGTAAGCTTTCAAGAACAAGTGTATATGTGTTTCACCTTCTATGCCTTCTAAAATATCTCACTTGCTTACTATGACATACTAAGTCATTTAAAATCATTATAACTTTTATATTTTATAAATTACATCTTAAATAAATAAGTTGTCATAAGGAATAACTCACATTTAGATGTCATAAAGTTCGTTTTTCATCACAAAGTCGCATTTACAGCAGTTCTACTTCCTGAAACAGTATTCTTCTTGAATCTGCGATGTGTCAGTGTGAAATCAGGGGTCAAAGTTCAAAATGGCTGCTTTCAGCTTCTCTGCGTGTATTCTGAGTGTTGAAGCTTTAAAAACGACTCGATGACACTATTCACGAGGAAACCCACATCCCAGATTGTCTCCCATAACATTCTGGTGGGAATTTTAGTAAAAGCAAGTGACTGACATTCATTTAGTGGCTACAAATGAATCTAAACAGTCACCAAAACCTTATGGGAAGTATTTTATAAGCCATTACAGTCTCTATGACAGTGAAACCAAGCCTACAGTTATATAACATATTATATAACTTATTTTTATATGCCCCATTTCATTTTCTCATACAGATCTTATTATATACATATATTAGTATTATCAGAAGCATATAATTGTATATATAATAGAGAGAGAGAAAGAGAAAGAAAGAAGAGAGAAAAGAAAAAAAAAAGAAAGAAAGAGAGAGAGAAGAAAGAAAAAAAAGGAAGCTACAAAGAGTATCTACAAAGATATATTATTTGCTGTTTGTTTTAATAATGTTGAACATGGGACTCATTACATACTACTATTTTAGTTCTAATTATTTGCAATTATATCATGACATATTATTTAAAATCACGTATAAGCAATTGAGTCATGGTATAATGTTGCTTAACAGTGTTTTAAACAGCATAAATAATTTTAAAACTAATAAGTTATTATTTCACTTATTCCATATTTTTCATCAGACTTCTCTCCCTGCCCTCCCCACCCTCAGTAAATGCATAGTTTAGAAGATACATTATTACAAAACAAGAAAATGTATCAAATTACTAACCTTAGGTCTCTTTACACAAAGAAAACAAGTTGCTTCATAGCATGTTGTTCCTCAGAAAAGTTTGATTATTTATAAAACCAATGGTTCCTTGCACACAAAAAGTAACTGAATAAATCTTTAAAACATTTGTGGCTTTTCAGAAAATGTAACTGTAATTGGGGTTCAAAGAAAAAATATATAGAACATGTCATTGTTTTTTAGTCTTTTTTGCTTCTCGAAGTCTCCAAGAAGTTCCTGTTGCCATTCTCTTTAGGAAGGACTAGCCCCCAAAATCCAGAGTCCAAGTCTT
>NW_025061213.1:0-10327 GCF_019279795.1 Protopterus annectens | reverse complement strand
CTATTGGAAGGAAAACATTAAAAGATGTGGAATAGTCCTTAGAATATGTTGTGTAGGGCAGACAGAATTATAAATACAATACATAAGGCATGATACTGGTTATAGGATTTATTGCAGGTCTTTTTTGTTTTAAACTTTACAGTCACAATGAATGAGTGTATGCTGCCAACTAGTGAAGAGAGGAGGGTGGTACACTGGAAGAAGAAGGTTCATTGAGACTCAAATCTACAGAGTGGGAAGAGCCAATAAAAATTCCAGAAAAACAATCAGTGACCAGAAGTTGGAAAGGTGACACAGCCAGTGAGATTGTATGTAGTTTAGAACCTTTTTATTTCAAAATCTGCAAAGGTAAACATATGGGATTATTGGAGGGGGAAATGAGAAAGTGTTGGAAAAGTCCACAGAATCTGTATTGTAGGGCACAGAGAATTATAAATACAATATGTAAGGCATGAGACTGGTTAGAGAATTTACTGCAGTTCTTTTTTGTTTTAAATTTTATAGTCACAATCAATAGGTGTATGCTGCCACCTAGTGGTGAGAGGAGGGTGGTATATTGGAAGAAGAAGGTGCATCGAGACTCAAATCTTCAGAGGGTTAAGAGCCAAGAATAAGTGCAGGAAAATCATCAGTGACCTGAAGTTGGAAAAGTGCTCCAGCCAGGGAGAAGGTATGCAGTTTAGAACTTTCTTAATTTAGAAACTGCAAAGGATATATATGGGATTATTGGAGGGAAAATTGAGAAAGAGGTGGAAAGGTCACAGAATATGTAGTGTAGGGCAGAGAGACTTATGAATATAATACACAAGGCATGAGACTGATTATAGGATTTACTGTAGATCTTTTTTGTTTCAAACTTTACAGTCACAATGAATGGGTGTATGATGTCATCTAGTGATGAGAGGATGTTGGTACACTGAAAGAAGGTTTGTCGGGACTTGAGTCGACAGAGTGCGAAGTGCCAAGAAAAAGTACAGAATAACAATTAGTGACCTGAAGTTGGAAAGGTGCTACTGCCAGGAAGAAGGTATGCAATTTAGAACTTTCTTATTTAAAAAATTGCAAAGGTATACATATGGGATTGTTGGATGGAAAAAAATGAGAAAGAGGTGGGAAAGTATGCTGAGTCTGTATTGTAGGGTAGAGAGAATTATAAATACAAAACGTAATGCATGAGGCTGGTTAGTGGATTTACTGCAGGTCTTTTTTGTTTTAAACTTTACAGTCACACTCAATGGGTGTATGCTGCCACCTCCTGGTGAGAGGAGGTTTGTACACTGGAAAAAGAAGGTTAGTTGAGACTCAAATCTACAGAGCAGGAAGAGACAAGAAAAAGTCCTGAAAAACAATCAGTGACCTAAAGTTGGAAATGTGCTACAGAAGGGAGAAGTTATGCAGTTTAGAACTTTCTTATTCAAAAATTGCAAAGGTGTACATATGGGATTATTGGAGGGAAAAATGCGAAAGAGGTGGAAAGTCCACATAATCTGTAGTGTAGGGCAGAGAGACTAATAAATACAATATGTAAGGCATGAGGCATTAGATGGTTTACTGCAGGTCTTTTTTGTTTTAAACTTTACAGTCACAATTAATGAGTGTATGCTGCCACCTAGTTGCGAGAGGAGGGTTGTACACTTAAAGAAAAAGGTTTGTTGAGACTCAAATCTACAGATCTAGAAGAGCCAAGAAATATTCAGAAAAACAATCAGTGACCTGAGGTTGGAAAGGTGACACAGCCAGGGAGAAGGTATGCAGTTAAGAACTTTCTTTTTTCAAAAATTACAAAGGTAAACATTTGGGATTAGTGGAGGGAAAAAATGAGAAAATGGTGGAAAAGTCCACAGAATCTGTATTGCAGGCAGACAGTATTATAAATACAATATGTAAGGCATGAGACTAGTTAGAGAATTTACTGCAGATCTTTTTTTTAAACTTTATAGTCACATTCAATGGGTATATGCTGCCACCTAGTGGTGAGAGGAGGATGGTACACTGGAAGAAGGAGGTTCATTGAGTCTCGAATCTACAGAGTGAGAACAGCCAAGAAAAAGTTCAGAAAAACAACCAGTAACCTGAAAATGGAATAGTGCTTTAGCCAGGGAGAAGATATGCAGTTTAGAACTTTCTTATTTCAAAAATTGCAAAGGTATACATATAGGATTATTGGAGGGAAAGAATGAGAAAGATGTTCGAAAACTCCACAGAATCTGTAGTGTAGGGCAGAGAAAATTATAAATACAATACTCAAGGCATGAGGCTGGTTAGAGGATTTACTGCAGTTTTTTTTGTTTTAAACTTTACAGTCAAAATCAATGGGTGTATGCCTCGACCTAGTGGCAAGAGGAGGATGGTACTCTGGAAGAAGAAGGTTTGTCTAGACTCAAATCTACAGAGTGGGAAGAGCCAAGAAAAATTTCAGAAAAACAGTCAGTGACCTGAAGTTGGAAATGTGTTACAACTAGGGAGAAGATATTCAGTTTAGAACTTTCTTTTTTCAAAAATTGCAAAGGTATACATAATGGATTATTGGAGGGAAAAATGAGAAACAGATGGAAAAGTCCACAGAATCTGTTTTGTAGGGCACAGGTAATTATAAATACAATAAGGCATGAGACTGGTTAATGAATTTACTGCAGGTCTTTTTTATTTTAAACTTTATAGTAGCAATCAATGGGTGTATGCTGCCACCTAGTGGTGAGAGGAACATGGTACACTGGAAAAAAAGGTTCATCGAGACTCGAATCTACAGAGCAGGAAGAGCCACAAGAAAGTACAGAAAAACAATCTGTGACCTGAAGTTGGAAAGGTGCTCCAGCCAGGGAGAAGGTATGCAGTTTAGAACTTTCTTATTTCAGAAACTGCAAAGGATACATATGGGATTATTGGAGGAAAAAATTGAGAAACAGGTGGAAAAGTCACAGAATATGTAGTGTAGGGCAGAGAGACTTATAAATATAATAAGTAAGGCACAAGAAACTGGTTATAGGATTTACTGCAGGTCTTTTTTTTTAAGCTTTACAGTCACAATGAATGGGTGTATGTTGCCATCTAGCAGTGAGAGGATGGTGGTACACAGAAAGAAGAAGTTTTTTTCGAGACTTGAATCTACCGAGCGATAAGAGCAAAGAAAAAGTCCAGAAAAACAATTAGTGACCTGAAGTTGGAAAGGTGCAACAGCCAGGAAGAAGGTATGCAGTTTAGAACTTTTTATTTCAAAAAATTCAAAAGTAGACATATGGGATTATTGGATGGAATAAATGAGAAAGAGGTGGAAAAGTCCACAGAATCTGTAGTGTAGGGCAAAGAGAATTATAAATACAGTACATAAGGCATGAGGCTGGTTAGAGGATTTACTGCAGGTCTTTTTTGTTTTAAACTTTACAGTTACAGTCAATGGGTGTCTACTCCCACCTATTGGCAAGAGGAGGGTGGTACACTGAAAGAAGATGGTTGTTGAGTCTCGAATCTACAGCGCGAGAAAAGCCAAGAAAACATCCAAAATACAATCAGTGACCTGAAGTTGAAAAGGTGCTACAGCCAGGGAAAAGATATGCAGTTTAGAACTTTCTTATTTTAGAAATTGCAAAGCTATAAATATGGGATTATTGGAGCGGAAAAATGAGAAAGAGGTGGAAAAGTCCCCAGAATCTGTAGTGTAGGGCAGAGAGAATTATAAATACAATATGAAAGGCATGAGGCTGGTTAGAGGATGTACTGCAGGGCTTTTTTCTATTAAACTTTACAGTCACAATCAGTGGGTGCATGCTGCCAGCTAGTGGTAAGAGGAGGGTGGTACACTTGAAGAAAAAGGTTAATCTAGACTCAAATCTACAAAGCTGGAAGAGCCAATAAAAAGTCCAGAAAAACAATCAGTGACCTGAAGTTGGAAAGGTGCTTTAGCCAGGGAGAAGGTATGCAGTTTAGAACATTCTTATTTCAATAATTGCAAAGGTATACATATGGGATTGTTGGAAAGAAGAAATGAGAAAGAGGTGGAAAAGTGCAAAGAATCTGTAGTGTAGGGGAGAGAGAATTATAAATACAATACATAAGGCATGATGCTGGTTAGAGGATTTAGTTCAGGTCTTTTTTGTTTTAAACTTTACAGTCACAATCAGTGGGTGCATGCTGCCTCCTAGGGGGAAGAGGTAGGTGGTACACTGGTAGAATAAGGTTTATCAAGACTCGAGTCTACAGAGTGAGAAGAGCCAATAAAAAGTCCAGACAAACAATTAGTGACTTGAAGTTGGAAAGGTGCTACAGCCATGGAGAAGGTTTGCAGTTTAGAACTTTCTTATTTCAAAAACTGCCAAAGTGTACATATGGGGTTATTCAAGGAAAAAAAATGAAAAGCGGTGGAAAAGTCCACAGAATATGTAGTTTAGGGCAGAGAGAATTATAAATACAGTACATAAAGCATGAGGCTGGTTGGAGGATATACAAAGTTCAATAGACCTCCAAAAGGTTAGACTGGGAGACCAAAAACCATCAAAATTCTCAAGTAAAAAGTAGAAGGAATTCCAGATAACAAGGCTGTAGCATAATTCTTTTAATAAAATCAAACCTTGACAACAAATGTTGAGCACTTTCGCACCAAAGTGCTTCTTCAGACAAATAACATCACAGCAAAACACATTTATATAGTAAAACAGCAGTCATCAATTATTAAAATGAGCAACAATCACTTAACTAAATCCCTTGATTTTAGAATGGGTCTTAAAGAAACCCTGTCATTGAGGCCAGGTTTCCTTTCAGCTCCAAACCTCAAAATCCACTGAAGTTCTCTCTGTACAGTATAATGCTTTAAATCAACACCTCTGCGATTGTTAAACACTATGTTGCAAGTCCGATTCTAACACGTTTAGCTAAACCATTTGTAGCATCACACTTTTTTATGGCATAAAGGTGCTCACGAATCCTCTCAAAGAGCATTCTATTAGTTTTCCCTATATAGTAACTGTTACAATATTTGCAGGTAGCTAAATAAACCAGGTTTTTGGTCTTACAATTAGCATTAACTTTAAAGAAAAAAGCTTGTCCAGAGACAGGATGTATCAATTAATTAGTGCCATCTATATGAACACAATATCTACAGCTGCCACAGGGATGAGTCCCTGTAAAAGTCTGTGATTGGGGGAACTCATTGTAACTGTCACTATAACAGAGATGTTGTTTCAAAGATTTTTTATTTTTATAACTAAGGGGTTTCTCACCTATCAAGTCTCTAATACAAGAGTCTGAGGTTAGGATGCCCCAATTAGAATAGATAACATCATTGACCTGCTTAATGTCACTAGCAAATGACAGGGTCAGGGGAATACATCCACTTCTCTGTGAACATGTTCTCCTATCAAAATAGTCACCATCTTCAGAGAAGTATGGCTTAGCCCTCCCCGTCCTAAAATTCATGACTTCTTTTGTCATTGTTTCCACTTCAACATTACTATAGCCTCTGGTCAGGAACTCATTCAAAAGTGTACCCAAATCTGCTAGAAAACCTTCTTCAGTATTATTCAATCTTGACATCCTCATCTCTTGTCCCTTCAAAACATTCCTGCACATGTGTCAGATGCATTCTTTTACACCGTAATAATGTGTTCTGTCTATAAGATTTTCTAAATAACCTAGTTGTAAAATTAACTGTGGCTTCCTTATTAATCTTAACATCCAAGAAAACTACTTCTTCCAAGGATACAGAAGAAGTGAACCTTAGAAAGGAGGTGGTACTATTCAAATAATCCAAGAACTCATTCAACTGTTGGTTGTCACCCTTCCAAAAAAGTATGACTTCATCAACAAACCTTCTGTACAATATAACTGAAGTACTGTAATGAGTACCAAAAACATAGTGTTCTTCCCAATGAGCCAATACCATACTGGCATAGCTATTAGAACATGACGTGCCCATAACTATGCCTTTTTTCTGTAAATAATATGTATTCTGGAACATAAACACATTATTTTCAAGAATAACTGCCAAAAACAAACACAAAAGATCAATGTGTTTCAAATCATAACCACTGTGTTTTAACAAGTATTGTTTAACTATAATGATGCCATCAGTATTAGGAATGCAGGTAAACAGGGATTCAACAGCTAAGGTCACTAGCAGACATTGAGAGGCAACCTCTCTATTATCATGTACGAAAGCATACTATTCCTTTAACAATTGCCTTGTGTCATTCAGCACAGTTTTAGCTTTCAAAAGTACTGGTCAAAGTTGTTTATTGGCATATATAGAAAATGGTTCAGTCAACCATTTCCTTCCTGACACTATAGGTCTAAAAGGAGGTTTTGCCATGTCTTTATGGATTTTAGGGAGTCCTTGAAAAACTGGAACAATTGAATGTTCCACACTAAGATATTGTGACAGGCTATCAGTAATAAGAAAATTCTGTACACAGTCATGTACAGTAAAAAATATTGTAGATTGCAAGTCCCAAATGAAATCTTGTTCAACCTTTTCAGACATTGTCATCAGATAACATTTCCATCTATGAGTTAACATAGAATGCTCAATCTAAAATAACAATCGCTCCCCCTTGTCTGCCATTTTAATGGTAATATTGACATCATCTTGTAAAGTTTTCGAAGCTCTCCATTCTGACTTTCTCAAATTGTAAAACACGTGTCCTGTTACTAGTCAAATCTACAACATCCTTGTTGCTAAACAATTTAAATAAATCCTACTCACACTTATTAATAAAAACTTCAAGAACTCCATTAAGCAGAGTTTGAAAAACACTTTGCTTTTTGAAAGGTAATGACATAGAAAGTTCAGAAGCACTATAACAGAAATACATCTTAAGTGCTACATTCCTGGCAAAGAGTCTTAAATTAACCAAAACATCGGATACTTCAGACTTCTCGTCCGGTATAAAATTAAGGCCACATTGTAATAATGTTAACTCAGTTTCACACAGTATATTGTTTGAAAGATTCAGAATGAAGGACTTGTCACCCTTTTCCAAAATTGTTTCAGAGTATGCGTAGTCTCCAGTTGCTGGCGTCCCCTCTTCCACCCTCTGTTCGGCAATACATCGTGTTTTCGTTCTTCTGTTCTCAACCGCTTCACAGGAAGCTGTAACTGTAGTTCCCCAAAAACCAGTGTTGTAGAAGCATTCTTCCTCCTTACATCAGGTAAAGAGAGCTGATTACAAATCCCTTCTGGTTGTGACTCTGTTCTTGTCGTTCTTTGATTAGAAGCAGATGCAGTTTCATTACTAGCAACTGCTGACCCAGAAGGTGTGGCTGAACAGTCAGTTGATGCTTTTCTACCTAGCGGAGATGTTGCATTAAAGGCTGGTACATTAGTGGCATTCTGTCTAGGCCACATAAACACATGACCATCTGTAAAGTCTGAGATGTCCCGATTCAGTTACTTATTTTTTTTGCATCTTAAGATGCATCTCATAAGCAGACACATTATCTACTATCTCATCAATAGCAGATAGACATGCTTCACGATCACAACGATTTAGCAAACGTTGCTTCCACTCTTCTATTGCTGTAAGTAGCTCACTCTCAATAGGTGTAAAAGCTCTGTTAAGAGGCGAATGTAGACATAACTGTGTTCCAGGTTCAAACGTTGCCATTTAGTTAGTAGTTCACTATAGCTGTCCCCATAGGAAGGCATAAGCATGACCCTCAGTCCTCTAGGGAATCACGCAATGTTGCAAACAAGCTTCCATATGTAGCCTCTGCCACTGGAAGTGTTTTAATTTGTAGAGGTCATTCTCCAAAAGTTTATATCTACAGGTGAGGGTAAGGTAAGAGAAAAAATGAGAAAGAGGTGGAAAAGACCGCATAATCTGTAGTGTAAGGCAGAGAGAATTAAAAAAACAATATGTAAGGCATGAGGCTGGTTAGAGGATTTACTGCAGGTCTACTTTGTCTTAAACTTTACAGTCACAATCAGCGGGTACATGCTGCCACCTAGTGGTGAGAGGAGGGTGGTAAGCTGGAAAAAGAAGGTTCATCAAGACTCAACTCTACAAAGCTGGAAGAGCCAAGATAAAGTCCAGGAAAACAATCAGTGATCTGAAGATGGAAAGGTGCTACAGCTACCGAGAAGGTATGCAGTATAGAACTTTCTTATTTCAAAAATTGCAAAGGTATACATATGGGATTATTGGAGGGAAAAATATTAGAAACTGGTGGAAAACTCCAAACAATCTGTATTGTCAGGCTGAGAGAATTATAAATACAATACGTAAAGCATGATGCTGGTTAGAGGATTTACTGCAAATCTTTTTTGTTTTAAACTTTACAGTCACAATCAATGGGTGTATGCTGCCATCTAGTAGTGAGAGGAGGGTGGTACACTGGAAGAAGAAGGTTCGCTGAGACTCAAATCTACAGATCGGGAAGAGGCATGAAAAAAGTCCAGAAAAACAATAAATAACCTGAAGTTGGAAAGGTGCGACAGCCAGGGAGAAGGTATGCAGTTTAGAACTTTCTTATTTCAAAAATTGCAAAAATATAGATATGGGATCATTGATGGGAAAATATGAGAAAGAGGTGGAAAAGTCTACAGAATCTGTAGTGTAGGTCAGAGAGAATTATAAATACAATACGTAAGGCCTGAGGCTGGTTAGAGAATTTACTGCAGGTCTTTTCTATTTTAAACTTTGCTGTCACAATCAATAGAAGTATGCTGCCACCTAGTGGCTAGAGGAGGGTGGTACACTGGAATAAGAAGGTTCATCGAGAGTAGAATCTACAGAGCTGAAAGAGCCAAGAAAAAGACCAGAAAAGCAATCAGTGACCTGAAGTTGGAAAGGTGCTACAGCCGGGGAGAGGGTATTCAGTTTAGAACTTTTTATTTCAAAAACTGCAAAAGTATAGATATGGGATTATTGGATGGGAAAAAATGAGAAAGAGGTGGAACAATATCTGTAGTGTAGGTTACGGATAATTATAAATACAATATGTAAGGCATGAGGCTGGGTAGAGAATTTACTGCAGGTCTTTTTTGTTTTAAACTTTGCAGTCACAATCAATGGGTGTATACTGCTACCTAGTGGCGAGAGGAGGGTGGTACACTGGAAGAATAAGGTTTGTCATGAGTCAAATCTACAGACCAGGAAGAGCCAAGAAAAAGTCCAAAAAAACAGTCAGTGACCTGAGGTTGGAAAGGTGCTAAAGCCAGGGAGATAGGTATACAGTTAGAACTTTCTTATTTTAAAAATTGCAAAGGTATACATATGGGATTATTTGAGGAAAAAATGAGAAAGATGTGGAAAAGTACACAGAATCTGTAGTGTATGGCAGAGAGAATTAATAATTATAATACGTAAGGCATGAGGCTGGTTAGAGGATTTACTGCAGGTCTTTTTTGTTTAAACTTTTCAGTCATAATCAATGGGTGTATGCTGACAACTAGTGGGGAGAGGAGCACGTTACACAGGAAGAAGGAGATCATCAAGAATGCAATCTACAGAGCAGGAAAAGGCAAGCAAAAATCTAGAAAAACAATAAATAACCTGAAGTTGGAACGGAGCTACAGCTTGGGAGAAGGTATGCAGTTTAGAACATTCTTAATTCAAAAATTGCAAAGGTATACATATGGGATTATTGGAGAGAAAAAATGAGAAAGAGGTTGAAAAGTCCACAGAATCTGTAGAGTAGGGCAGACAGAAGTAATAAGTACAATACGTAAGGCATGAGGCTGGTTAAAGGATTTACTTCAGGTCTTTTTTTTTTAAACTTTACAGTCACAATCAATGGGTGTATGGTGCCACCTAGTGGTGAGAGGAGTGTGGTACACTGAAATAAGAAGGTTTGTCGAGACTCAAATATACAGACTGTTTAGAGCCAAGAAAATGTCCAGAAAAACAATTAGTGACTTGAAGTTGGGGAGGTGCTACAGCCAGGGAGAAGGTATGCAGTTTAGAACTTTCTTATTTGAAAAATTACAAAGGTATACCTCTGGGATTATTGGATGGAAAAAATGATAAAGTGGTGGAAAAGTCCACAGAATCTGTAGTGTAGGGCAGAGAGAAGTAATAAATACAATATGTAAGACATGAGGCTGGTTAGAGGATTTACTGCAGGTCTTTTTTGTTTAAACTTTACAGTCCGAATCAATGGGTGTATAGTGACACTTATTGGTGAGAGGAGGGTGTTACACTGAAAGAAGGAGGTTCTTCAAGACTGGAATCTACAGAGTGGGAAGAGTCAAGAAAAAGTCCAGAAAAACAATCAATGATGTTGGAGAGGGGCTACAGCCAGAGAAATTATCCAGTTTAGAACTTTCTTATTTGAAAAATTGCAAAGGTATACATCAGGGATTATTGGAGAAAAAAATGAGAAAGTGGTGGAAAAG
>NW_025061212.1:0-13978 GCF_019279795.1 Protopterus annectens | reverse complement strand
AATTAACCATTAGTTGAATATTCAGGTCTGTCATTCCAGACGATGACCAGCAGTGTATACATTATTTGGAATATTCAGGATCTGCCCCCCCCCCCCCCCCCAAAAAAAAAAAAAAAAAAAAAAAAAAAAAAAAAAAAAAAAAAAAAAAAAAAAACAAAAAAAAAATTTTTTTTTTTTAAATTTTGGGTTGGGGAAACGGGTTTTTATTTCCTTTTTTTTTTAAAAAGGGGAAAGAAAAAAGGTAACAAATTTAAAATTTTTAAAATTTGATAAAAATACATTTTAAAAAAAAGGGTTTTAAAATTATTTACCGGAAGTTGGGAAAAGTTTTAATTTTTGAAAAGGGACAATTTTTTAATTTTAGGTTTTTTTAATATCTTTAAAAAAAGGAGGGAAAAAGAGTTTCCCCAATTGTTGAAATTCAAGCCACCAGTGAAAAGAGTTCGAAATTTGTGATTTTAAAAGGTTCCGGAACCTTTTTTTATTTTTTAAAGGTTTTTTTAAAAAGAGGGTAAAAAATTAGTTTTTATTAGGATACAGAAGAGTGAAAAAAAATTTTGAAATTTTTTGCATTTTGGGAAGAAAGGTTTAATTTTTGGGGATTTGGGATTTATGGGGTTTTTAGTTTAAAAAAAATTTTAAAGGTATTGGGGGTTTCAATTTTTTTAAACCCCAAAGCAATTAGTGGTAGAATTTTGGGAATTATTTTTAAAGAGTTTACAGAATTTAGATAAAAATTGAAAAAAAGTTAAATTTTTCCATTGGAGGGAAAAGGAATTTTAAAAGGGTTTTTCTTGAAAAATGTTAAGGGGAAATTGTTTAAATAGTTTCCAGAAATTTTTAGTTAAAATTTAAATTTCCCATTTTTGGGAATGAAGGAATCTAGTAAACGGTGAAGAAAAGAAGTGGATTAGAAGGCTGGGGAAACTATTTTAAAAACAAAAAGTGAATATTTTTTTTCCCCAAAAATCTTTGCTATTGAAGGAGGTTTGGAAAAATTTAAAAGAAAAAAGGGGATTAAACCCAGATGGTGTGAAGGGATGTTTTACCCAGAAACCCCTTTGAAGGTCAATTTAAAAAAGTGGGAAAGGGGATTAAGATTTTTATTGGGGCCAAAGGAAAATACATTAAATATGGGTCAAAAAGCCATGCTGACAGTTTTATATGTTATGTTGAAAAGGGTTTTAAATATTTTTGGGGAATATTTTTCCATAATTTTTGCTAAGGGTGATAAAAAGGGGTTTTTCCAGTTAGAATAATATTAGATACTTTGTTGGGGATATTAGATTTTCATGTCTGGAATGACCTTAGGTTCATTTAGGGAATGGATATATAAAAAATTTATTTGGTGTTTTTAATATTCAGATGGTAGCGGGTCAGCAGAAGGATACAAGGGTTTTAAAGTTTTGGATGAACTTATAGATAAATTGTTGGATTTTGGATAATGTTGGTAGATCCGGGTGGGGATTAGTGTCAGGGACTGTTGACCAGTGATTGTATGGTCCTTGAAAAGGGGTTTGAAGGTATTGGCAGTTTTATTTTGTTCCAATGGGGTGAAAATTGGGGAAACAGGATTTATTTCCAGACCAGAACCAGAGTTTTTTGGGTGATTTTCTAAAAACCAGTAGTATACTTTTTTTTATACCTTTTTGAATTTTTCAAATGCATTTTGTTCATTGAGATTTTTTGTTAGCCCCATTTACCAAAGATTTGAAAAAAAGTTTTGTTTCAAAAGCCAGCGGTTACCAGGAATTCAGTTTGATTGTAGAAGTATTTATAAATTTTCATTGGGTTTTTTATTTGGGGAATATTCGATTTGGTAGTAGAGGGTAAAAAAAGTTTTAGTTTGAATATTAGGTTTTATGTATCCCTTTTTGGGAAAAATTAAAAGGCAATGTCTTTTTTCGGGAATGAGGGGAGATGAGAGCGGGAAATTCAAGGCTTTGGGTTTTGGGTCTTTTAGTTTTTACTGGACAGAGATATGTATAAGAATTTTTATTGTTAAAACTAGGGGGTTTGGATAAAAGCATTTAGAGAAGGAATGTTGAGCTAGGGAAAATATTAATATTGGGTTTAGTCATGGTAAAAAGATGTATGGATGTGGTTAAATTTGTGATATGGTGAAAACAGGGGTGTTTTAAGAAAAATTCAGGACCATTTGGGGGTAGAATTAAAAACAGGGGGGAAATGTACAAAAACTCAGTATTACAGTGAGGCTGTGTTCTCAAGGGGGTAGAGGTTTTTATTTATTTAAAATGACAGAAAGTTTATAGATGTGTAGAAAAAAAAATTAAAGAGTTCTATAGCAGGGTGGTTATTTAGAGAATTAATAGTTCTATAACTGAGTAAGTGATAATAAATGTCTGGTTTTATATTTAACAAAAAGGATATTTTACAATTTAAAGGGAATTTCCCTGAAAAGGAGAAAAAACAGGACTGTCCAGGGGGGGGTTTTGGAAAGAAACAGCTGCCTTGGGCTGCCCCGGATATATAGAAATTTGAATTCACTATTAGATGAGGAAAAAGTGTATATTAATAGCTTAAAAATTATTATTAGTTCGTAATTTCCCAGCCCAATGACCAGCAGTGTATACCATTAGTTGGAATATTCAGGATCTGTCATTCCAGAATGCCCAGCAGTGTATACCATTAGTTGGAATATTCAGGATCTCCATTCCAGACGATGACCAGCAGTGTATACCATTAGGGAATATTCAGGGTTTTTCCAAATAACCAGGGATCCGGGTATTCATTCCTTTCCGAAAACCAGCAGTGTATACCGTTAATTGGAATATTTAGGGTCTGTCCCTCCAGACTGATGACCAGCAGTGTATACCATTAGTTAGAATATACAGGATCTGTCACTCTAGACTGATGACCAGCAGTGTATACCATTAGTTGGAATATTCAGGATCTGTCACTCCAGACGATAACCAGCAGTGTATACCATTAGGGAATATTCAGGATCTTCCCCAGACTGATGACCAGCAGTATATACCATTAGTTGGAATATTCAGGATCTGTCACTCCAGACTGATGACCAGCAGTGTATACCATTAGATGGAATATTCAGGATCTGGCACTCCAGACTAATGACCAGCAGTGTATACCATTAGGTGGAATATTCAGGATCTGTCATTCCAGACTAATGACCAGCAGTGCATACGTTTAGTTGGAATATTCAAAATCTGTCACTCCAGACTGATGACCAACAGTGTATACCATTAGTTGGAATATTCAGGATCTCTCACTCCAGACTGATGACCAGCAGAGTATACCATTAGTTGGAATATTTAGGATCTGTCATTCCTGACTGATGACCAGATTTATTAAGTTGGAATATTCAGGATCTGTCACCCCAGACTAAACCAGCAGTGTATACCTTAGTTGGAATATTCGGATCTGTCACTCCAGACTAAACCCAATGATACTTAGTTGGAATATTCAGGATCTGTCATCCAGACTGATAAAGCAGTGCAAAATTAGTTAATATTCAGGATCTTCCCCAAAATGATGACCAGCAGTGTATACCTTAGTTGGAATATTAATCTGTCACCCGGGCGATCAGCAGTATACCATTAGTTGGAATATTTAGGATCTGTCATTCCAGACTGATGACCAGCAGTGTATACTGTTAGTTGGAATATTCAGGATCTGTCACTCCAGACCGATGACCAGCAGTGTATACCGTTAGTTGGAATATTCAGGATCTGTCACTCCAGACCGATGACCAGCAGTGTATACCATTAGTTGGAATATTCAGGATCTGTCATTCCAGACTGATGACCAGCAGTGTGTACCATTAGTAGGAATATTCAGGATCTGTCATTGCAGACCAGTGACCAGCAGTGTATACCATTAGTTGGAATATTCAGGATCTGCAATGCCAGACCGATGACCAGCAGTGTATACCATTAGTTGGAGTATTCAGGATCTGTCTCACAAGACTGATGACCAGCAGTGAATACCATTAGTTGGAATATGCAGGATCTGTCACTCCAGACTGATGACCAGCAGTGTATGCCATTAGTTGAAATATTCAGGATCTGTCATTCCAGACTGATGACCAGCAGTGTATACCATTAGTTGGAATATTCAGGATCTCTCACTCCAGACTGATGACCTGCAGTGTATAGCATTAGTTGGAATATTCAGGATCTGTCATTCCAGACTGATGACAAACTGTGTATATCGTTAGTTGGAATATTCAGGATCTGTCATTGCAGACTGATAACCAGGAGTGTATATCATTAGATGGAATATTCAGGATCTGTCACTCCAGACTGATGACCAGCAGTGTCCGCCATTAGTTGGAATATTCAGGATCTGTCACTCCAGACTGATGACCAGCAGTGTATACCGTTAGTTGGAACATTCTGCATCTGTCACCCCAGACTGATGCCCAGCAGTGCATACCGTTAGTTGAAATATTCAGGATCTGTTACTCCAGACTGATGACCAGCAGTGTATACCGTTAGTTGGAATATTTAGGATCTGTCCCTCCAGACTGATGACCAGCAGCGTATACCATTAGTTGGAATATTAAGGATCTGTCATTCCAGACTGATGTCCACCAGTGTACACCGTTAGTTGGAATATCCAGGATATGTCGTTAGAGACCGATGACCAGCAATGTATACCGTTAGTTGGAATATCCAGCATCTGTCATTCCAGACAATGACCAGCAATGTATACCGTTAGTTGGAATATTCAGCATCTGTCATTCCAGACAATGACCAGCAATGTATACTGTTATTTGGAATATTCAAGATCTGTCTTTCCCGGGCTAAAACCAGCAGTGTATACCATTATTTGGGAATATTCAGGATCTGTAAAGACCAATGACCAGCAGTATATCCTTAGTTGGAATATTCAGGACCCCATCCAGACGATGACCAGCAGTGTATACCATTATTAATTTTGGATCTGTCAAGCCCGATGACCAGCAGGTATAGTTATTTGGGAATATTCAGGATCTGTCCCCAGAAAAATGCCCAAATGTAAAATTATTTGGGAATATTCAGGATCTGTCATCCAGACATGACCAGGGGTGTATACCTTATTTGGAATATTCAGGATCTGTCACCCAGATAAACCAGCAGTGTATACCATTAGGTGGAATATTCAGGTTCTGTCATTCCAGACTGATGACCACCAGTGTATACCATTAGATGGAATATTCAGGATCTGTCATTCCATACCGATGACCAGCAGTGTATACCGTTAGTTGGAATATTCAGGATGTGTCATTCCAGACCACTGACCTGCAGTGTATACCATTAGTTGGAATATTCAGGATCTGTCACTGCAGACCGATGACCAGCAGTGTATACCGTTAGTTGGTATGTTCAAGATCTGTCACTCCAGACCGATGACCAGCACTTTATGCCATAAATTGGAATATTCAGGATTTGCCACTCCAGACCGATGACCAGCAGTGTATACTGTATGTTGGAATATTCAGGATCTGTCACTCCAGACTGATGACCAGCAGTGTATACCGTTAGTTGGAATATTCTGGATCTGTCACTCCAGACGGATGCCCAGCAGTGCATACCATTAGTTGAAATATTCAGGATCTGTTACTCCAGACTGATGACCAGCAGTGTATACCGTTAGTTGGAATATACAGGATCTGTCACTCCAGACTGATGACCAGCAGTGTATACCATTAGTTGGAATATTCAGGATCTGTCACTCCAGACTGATGACCAGCAGTGTATACCATTAGTTGGAATATACAGATTGTTATTCCAGACCGATGACCAGCAGTGTATACCGTTAGTTGGAATATTTAGGATCTGTCCCTCCAGACTGATGACCAGCAGTGTATACCATTAGTTAGAATATACAGGATCTGTCACTCTAGACTGATGACCAGCAGTGTATACCATTAGTTGGTATATTCAGGATCTGTCACTCCAGCTGATGACCTGCAGTGTATACCATTAGTTGGAATATTCAGGATCTGTCATTCCAGACTGATGACCAGTAGTGTATTCCATTAGTTGGAATATTAAGGATCTGGCATTCCAGACTGATGACCAACAGTGTACACCCTTAGTTGGAATATCCAGGATATGTCGTTCGAGACCGATGACCAGCAATGTATACCGTTAGTTGTAATATTCAGCATCTGTCATTCCAGACTGATGACCAGCAGTGTATACCGTTAGTTGGAATATTCAGGATCTGTCACTCCAGACCGATGACCAGCAGTGTATACCATTAGTTGGAATATTCAGGATCTGTCACTCCAGACCGATGACCAGCAGTGTATACCATTAGTTGGAATATTCAGGATGTGTAACTGCAGACTGATGACCAGCTGTGTTGACCATTAGTTGGAATATTCAGGATTTTCCCCCGACTGATGACCAGCAGTGTATACCATTGGGTTTGGAATATTCAGGATCTGTAACTCCAGACTGATGACCAGCAGTGTATACCATTTTTTGGGAATATTCAGGATCTGCCCAGACTGATGACCAGCAGTGTAATTATTGGAATATTCAGGATCTGTCATCCAACTGATGACCAGCAGTGTATCCCTTAGTTGGAATATTCAGGATCTGTCACTCCAGACTGATAAACCAGCAGTGTATACCTTAGTTAAATTGAAGATTCCCCCAGTTAAAATTAGTTGGAATATTCAGGATCTGTCATCCAGCCGATGACCAGCAGTGTATACCTTAGTTGGAATATTCAGGATCTGTCATCCAGACGATGACAGCAGTGTATCCCTTATTTGGGAATATTCAGGATCTGTCACTCCAGACTGATGACTGGCAGTTTATACCCTTAGTTGCAATATTCAGGATCTGTCAATCCAGATTGATGACCAGCAGTGTATACCATTACTTGGAATATTCATGATCTGTCATTCCAGATGGATGATCAGCAGTGTATACCATTAGTTGGAATATTCAGTGTCTGTAATTCCAGACCGATGACCAGCAGTGTATACCATTTTTTTCATTTTTTATTTTTTATTTTACATTTGTTGACCAGGATAGTCCGACTGGATGCATGTTCATTTTCGGGGAGGGTTAAGGTCAGATACAGTTTAAATCCCAGCATTTTATTACAAACAGACTTTTACCATTAATAAGTGGAAACAATTTAAGACAGATAAACCATCAGGATTAAATTAAATTCACAGTAAACTGGTTCAGATTTTTAAATTCAGAGAGTTTCCCGGCTTTTTAAAAGACAGCCAGTTAAACAAATGTTGTTTAGTCTTTTTTTTGAAGGGAAAATGGTAAAACAGCTGGGGAATTTCAGGATCTACTTCAGAGTTTGAAAAAGAGAATCAGCTGTGTATTTTTTAGTCTGAATTTTTTTGAGGATTTCCAGGGTTGTTAAGGATAATATTTTTAAGTGGAATATTTCCGGTTATAGAGTTTTTTCCAAACAGTGTTATTATTAGGCTGGGTATTTGACCCAAAGGGGTTAGATTGATATTGATTTTGGGCTGGCAAACCGGATTGGGTTTAAATTGAGATTTGTTGGGCAGTCTTGTTTAAATTTAAAAGGGTGACCCGAAGTTGATGAATGAGAAACTATGGAATTTTAGCTATTAGGAACTTTATTCTGTAAATGACCCAGTTTTTATTGGGGATATTTTTAACATGTGGTCAAATTTGAGATTATTGTCTATGACACCTTTGTTTTTTAGATGGGTCAGGAGATTATTGTGCCATCATTTGATTTTTTGGTAAATGAAAGCGGGAGACCAGGGTTTGGGGATAACAGCATTTTTGTTGGGGTTTAGGATCGACATGTTCGAAAGCCCGTTTTCTATTGTATTAAAGGTTTTGGGAGCTGAAAAATCCAAAATGCTGAGCAAATCAGAGTGGGATACATATTGGATACAGCTGACTTTTTATGACAGTATAAAGGGTTAATGAAGATGGAAAAGCAAAGGGCCAGTATAGAGCCTTGTTACCATGTTGGTTTAAGGGGCTTGTTCTGCCAGAGGGCAGCCTGCTGTAACCATTAGGTTGGATTTAAACCATTGGACTAGACAGACAGAATTTTTCATGTGGATTAAAAATTGGTGATCAACCATATCAATGCCTTGGAAAGATCCAGATGAGGATATAATTTTTATTAGGTTTATGGTGTTAAAAAGGGAGGAGGGCAAGTAGTTGTATAGGGCGGGAAACCATTTGGTTCCCAAAATTTTGGATTAGGTGGGCATGAGTTTCATGAATAAAATTTTTTCCCTAATCTTTTCAAGAGGAATATAGCTATTGGTTGGAAATTCAGGACTGCCTTTGAAATGGGATTACAAGGTATATTCCAGATGGTGGGGAATTTTTTTCTATTGTGGATGATTAGTATTGAGACGGGTAAACAAAGTTTGATTTTGTAGGTATCAGGATTTACCCGCAGAAAGGAGTGAGTTTTAATTTTTTATCAGGATAAGTGAAGTGGCACGGGTTGGGAAACTGAACCCGTATTTCAGGGTGCTACTTTCAGGGCCAGGGAGCTAGGGGGTAGTTCTAGCTAGGGGTTTAATTGTAAAAAGGGTTCAGAAAAATCTTCATTTTTCAATAGTAACAGCAGGGATTGTTGAATTTTCCCGGATGTAGTAAATTTAAAATGCCCAAAGCCCGATTATTTTGATTTACTGTCCAAATTACAGTAGTATTGTTTTTTTCTTGTAAAAATTTATTTTTTGGTCCCCTGGATTTCCTGTATTTAATGTGATCTTGATTTTTTAAGAATGCCAAAAGCCCCTGTTTTTTTCAAGGGAAATTTTTAGTTTAGACTTATGAAACCCCAAAGGTTTTGCCTTGGTTCTTTAACAACAGGGGCCAAAAGGATCTCAAGGAATTTGTTGAAAAGCACTGCTCAAGGGGGGGTTTTGAAGACCAATTATTTAGTTCTTGTTGGAATTTCAGTGTCAAAGTTTTATTGTTTCTAACCTGAGTAAGGGGTTTTTAAATTAATGGTTTTTGTTCAAAGTGAGAAGGTGGGCCATTAAGGAGGGTACCAGAGGTGTACAGTTGTGACTATTTATGATCCCAGTCAAGTATACCGGTTTACCATCCTGGTTGGATATATTTTTTAAATGCATGGAAATTCTAGTCTGAGGAACAGGTGCCCCAGTCTAGTTTAAAATCTCCAAGTAGTAGGGTTTCGGGGGACATGATAGTGCAAAAAATCTTCAAATGGATATTTGTTACCTGGGGTGACATACAGTGATTAACATTTATTTTTTTTAAGTTGCAATTTGGTCAGGAATTTGTTATTAATCTGAGGTGGTTGTATTATATTAGGTCTGTCATTCAACCAGATTTATGAGTAAAAATTGGGAAAACCCGCCTGTGCATGTTGTACCCGGGGGAAAACCCGCCAGTGTTATTTTTCCAGGTTTCAGATAAACAGGAAACTGGGTGGACATCCAGAAGTGCATGCAGTTCATGTACCTTGTTATTAATGCTTCTAATATTGAGATGACCAAAAAAAGTTGGTATTGATTTGGTTTGTAGCTTAGATTTAAGTAGAGGGGGAGTGTATTTGAATACCAGTTTGAATATCACCACCAAATATTATTGAGTCTATACTTGATGATGAACCAGGAATTTGTTTATTAGTTTGTGGTAGTGTTTGGATCTGAGCTAATGTGCCTGGGGTTGGGTGTTGATAGCCTGAACAAGATGTTGATATGATCTGGGTAATATTTTAATAAGGATTTACAGCTGGGGGGAAGATCCGGGGCCCGGAAATTGGTTTACCCAAAGGGAAGGGGTATGGGTGAAAAGATGAAAGAGGATATCATTATCTGTGATTCAGCAGTGAGTTAAAGGGAAATGTTTTATGAGGATGCAACACCAGAAGATGATAAATTGGAAATGGGAAGGATGAAAACTAATAGGGGCATTAAAATGTAGATAGAAAAGCGTCAAATTTTGGGGGGGATTTTTATGGGAGTGATTATTTTAAGTGCATATTGTCGGATTATAGAGTATTTTATACCATAATCATTTTATGGATTAGCTGGGTAGTTCAAGCCACCAAGTGAGTTAGTTGTATTGATGTGCCCAAAAGGGCCCAGGAAACCTGGAAAGGTTGTAGCAAATTGAAGTTTGTTAAGGACAGTCTTGTTTAAATTTGAGAGAATGCATACAGAATTGATGAAGGTGAGGAACTATGGCAATTTTAGCTGTTAGGAAGTTTATTCTGTAAATGACCAGTTTTTATTGAGGGTTTTGATATTTCTGTAGTAAATTTGAGATTATTGTCTATGATGACACCAATAGTTTGTAGATTCGGGAGATTTGTGCCATCATTTGAATGGTAAAGGTAAGCTAGACCATGTTGGTAAAACAGCATTTTAGTTGGGATTTAGGATCAGCATGTTCAGAAAGCCAGTTTTCTATTGTATTAAAGGTGGTCTGGGTAGCTGACCATAACTCTACTGGAGATGTGGCTGAGCAAATCAGAGTAGAGTCATCAGCATATTGGATACAGCTGACTTTGGGATGACAGTATAAAGGTCGTAATGAAGATGGAGAACAGCAAGGCCCTAGTATAGAGCCTTGTGGTACCCAAGGGTGTTAGGTAGAAGGTTAGAGATTGTTCTGCCAGAGGCCCAGCTGTTCAACCATTCAGGTAGGATTTAAACCATTGGAGGGCTCCAGACTAGACAGAATGTTTGCGGGGTGTGGATTAAAAGTTGGTGATCAACCATATCGAATGCCTTGGAAAGACCCAAAAGAGGCTGAGGATATATAATTAGTTGAATTTTATGGTGTTGGTAAGGCTAGGGGGCTGAAGTAGTGGTGTGATGGAAAGCCATGCTGAGTGTCTGCCATGATTCTGGATTGGGTGGTCATGAGTTGTCTATGAATAATTTTTCCATAATCTTTGCAAGTGGAGAGAGTATAGCTATTGGCCTAAAATTGGAAATTCAGTAGAGGTGCCTCGTTTGTGTAGTGGGATTACATAGGATATTTCCAGATGGTGGAATATTCATTGTGGTTCGTTGATTAGTATTGAGACGGGTAAGCAATAGTATCAGCTGATTTTTGTAGGTACTGCAGAGTTGATCAGCAAAAAGTGTAGTTTTAATTTTTTTGATCAATGGATAAGTGAAGTGGCACTGGTTGGAAGCTGCAGTAGGTTTCAAGGGTGCTACTTTCAGGACCAGAGCTGGGAGGTAGTTGGCTAGCTAGGGCTTGAATTGTCCCAATAAAGAATTGGTTAAAACTATCAGAAACATCTTCAGGTTTTATCAATAGAAACAGCAGGGATTGGGGTTGAAGTTTGTCCAGGATGTAGTAGATTATTTAAACCTGCCCAAAACCTGAGGGTTATTTTGATTTACTGTCTGCAAATTACAGTAGTATTGTTTTTGTCTTGTAAAATTGATTTTTGGTTTGTTCCTGGATTGCCTGTATTTAATGTGATCTTGAGGGTCTTTAGAAGAAAGCCATAAAGCCCATGCTTTGTTTCTAAGGGGAATTTTGAGTTTAGACTCATAGAAAGCCATGCAGTTTTTGCCTTGGTTCTCTTTGAAAGAACAGGTGCATGCAAATCAAGGATCTCAAGGAATTTGTTGTTAAAGTATGCTACTGCTTCCTCTAAGAGGTTTTAGAATAGACCAATTCACATATGAGTTTAGTTCTTGTTGAACTTGGCAGTGTCAAAGTTTCTTATTGTTTCTAACCTTCTGGAGTAAGGGCTGTTAGGAATTAATGGTTTTGTGCTTAATTACATATGTGAGAAGGTGATCAAGCAGGGCCATTAAGGAGGTACCAGGAGGTGTACAGTTGGGGTGACTATTTATGAGTACCCAGTCAAGTATACTTTCTTTTGGTTGGCTTCATCATCCTGGTAGTGGATATGATTTGTGTAAATGCATGCAGGTTAATATGGGTGGCTGGGGGAGTCTGAGAGGAACAGGTGCCCCAGTCTATGTTAAAGTCTCCAAAGTAGTAGGGTTTCTGGGGTAGTGACATGATAGCTAGTGCAAAAATATCTTCAAATGAAGATATATTGTTACCTGGGGGAATGTACATACAGATGATATTAATGCATTTATTTTTATTAAGTTGCAATTTGGTGGCAGGAATGTCTGAGTTATTAATCTGAGGTGGTTGTATTATATGTATGGTGACTCTATGTCACATTCAACTCAGATTTATAGAGTACAGCTACCCCACCCCCCTTCCTCGAAGCACGATCCAGCCTGTGCATGTTGTACCCGCGGAGGTAACACTTCATTGCCTTTAGTGTTAGGTTTTAACCAGGTTTCAGATAAACAGAGAATCTCAGGGAGGACATCCAGAAGTGCATGCAGTTCATGTACCTTGTTATTAAATGCTTCTAATATTGAGATGACAGAATTAGAGAGAGTTAGCTGGCCTATTGATTGTAGGCTTCCAGAGCTTAGATTGCAAGTAGAGGAGGTATGTGTATTTGAAGCGAGTGGCCAGGGTTGGGTGAATATCACCACCAAGCATTAGGTTGAGTCTATACTTGATGATGAACTTCAGGAATTTGTTTATTAGCTCGGTGGGTAGTGTTTGGATCTAGAGCTAATGTGCCTGGGGTTGAGATGTTGATAGCCTGAACAAGATGTTGGATATGATCTGTACTGTAAGTATGGTTGAAGGTGGAAGGATTTACAGCTGGGGTGATAGTATGCCCTGGGACCTGACATCCCGTGAGAAATTGGTTTTCATACAAGGCAAGGAGGTATGGTGAACAAGAGGGGTAGTAAAGAGGAGTATATCATTATCTGTGATTCAGCCAGTGAGTTAAGGAACTGTTTTACCTGAGGATGCAACACCAGAAGATAGAGGGGTGAGGTAAAGGTACTGGAAGGGGGATGGGAGAATGCCAGATGAAAGCTAATAGGTGCTATTAAAACGGTGATAGTAGAATGGGGGTGGGTGAATTATCCCAGATGAAAGCAGATAGGATCTAGAGTGGGGAGTGGATGTAGTAGTATAAATTTGGAGGTACTGGGGCAGGAGGGATCTAAGAGAGCCCGAAAGCCAGAAGGGCTATTGCAGTTTACAAGGTTTCCTAAGGTGTCCTAAAGCTATAAGGTAAGTATTACAGCTCTAAATGTAAAAGTCAATATACATCAGTTACAGGGGAAGGAGGCAACCACTCAAGTAGAAACAAGGAGCCCTATGGCTGAACAATATGGTGACCTGCTTAATTACAAAGCACTGTAAGTGAAAGCTTAACAAATGCTTTGTGTGTGTTCAACCTACTCTGTTTAAATGTTGAGAGAAACTGATTGCAGCCCTGTAGACACCGTTTTGTAGGGAACTGTAGAGTTCAACAAGGAAAAGAGAAAGGCAGAGATTCTATGGTAAGCATGAAGGCAACAACAGGCAGTTATTATATAATAATGCATTCAGAAAGGTTTGGTGGTTAGTTGGAATATTCAGTGTCTGTCATTCCAGACCGATGACCAGCAGTGTATACCATTAGTTGGAATATTCAGTGTCTGCCATTCCAGACCGATGACCTGCAGTGTATAACATTAGTTGGAATATTCAGGATCTGTCACGCCAGACCGATGACCAGCAGTGTATACCATTAGTTGGAATATTCAGGATCTGTCACGCCAGACTGATGACCAGCAGTGTATACCATTAGTTGGAGTATTCAGGATCTGTCACTGCAGACTGATAACCAGCAGTGTATGCCATTAGTTGGAATATTCAGGATCTGTCATTCCAGACTGTTGACCAGCAGTGTATTCCATTAGTTGGAATATTCAGGATCTGTCAATCCATTCTGATGTCCAGCAGTGTATACCATAAGTTGGAATATTCAGGATCTGTCATTCCAGACTGATGACCAGCAGTGTATACCGTTAGATGGAATATTCTGGATCTGTCACTCCAGAGTGACGACCAGCAGTGTATACTGTTAGCTGGAATATTCAGGATCTGTCACTCCAGACTGATGACCAGCAGTGTATACCGTTAGTTGGAATATTCAG
>NW_025061211.1:0-10830 GCF_019279795.1 Protopterus annectens | reverse complement strand
AGCAATTAGAATCATTTTTAGTTTTTCCTGTCTGACTTTTAGTAAGACCTTGGAGAGTAGAGGGAGAGGGGGAAAGGCATAGACTGATAGGTTTTTCCAGCTGAAGGATAGAGCATCCACTTTCCATGCTTTTTTGTTGTGAGTTCTTGTACAGAATTTGTCTGACAGTTTTGGGAGAGGCAAATAGATCTATGACTGGGCTCCCCCATTTCTGTGTTAACATGCTGAAGATTTGTGGCTCCAGTTTCCATTTGTGCAGGTCCATAAGATTTCTGCTTAGGTCGTCTGCCAGAGTATTTTGCTTTCCTGGCAGGAATTGGGCTTGAAGATGTATTTGATAAGTCAAGGCTGTGTTCCACAAGGCCATGGCTAGTCTGCAAAGGGGGTAGGAGTGGTTACCCCCCTGCTTGTTTATGTACCACATAACTGTGGTGTTGTCCGTCTTTATCAGTAGTTGTCCTGGATGAAGGAAGTCCTTGAAGGCTGTCAGAGCATTCTGTACAGCTAGCATTTCTTTCTGGTTGATATGTAGATGCATTTGGTTTGGACTCCATTTGCCCTGAATGCATCTCCCTGCCAAATGGGCCCCCCCAAGCATAGTCTGATGCGTCTGTAGTTAGGGTTTGGGTGGCAGGGGGTAGAATGAATGACAGTCCCTTGTTTTGGTGACATGCCTCTGCCCACCAAAGAAACTCCTGTTGCAGGCAGGGAATGAGAGGAATCATTGTTTCCAAGCTGTGACAATGTTGACTCCATAAGCTTTTTAGGTACCAATGAAGTTTCCTCATATGGAGTCTTGCATAGGGAATTAGCAGAATGCAGGATGCCATGAATCCCAAAGCCTGAAGAATTTGTCTTGCAGATAGCTGGGTTTTTGTTGCCACTTGTTTGAAGTATGTTTTCAATTGAAGTTGTTTGACTTGCATGAGGTAAGCCATCTGGGCAGTTGTATTCCAGCTTGCACCCAGGAATGTAATTATTTGAGAGGGTACCAGCTGTGATTTCTTTTAGTTTATGGTGTACCCTAGGCATGCTAGAAGCCTTTTTACAAACGCCAGATGTTGAAGAAGAGTGTCCTTGTCCTCTGCCTGAATGAGACAATCATCCAGATATGGATAAATTTGAATGTTTCTTTGTCTGCAAAATGCAATTACTGGTGCCAGGCACTTTGTAAAGACCCCGGGCGCAGGAGATAAGCCAAAGAGCAGTGCAGAGAATTGGTAATGCAAAAAGCCTGCTTTGAAGCGGAAGTACCTTCTGCAAGATTCCCTTATTGGGATATGCAGGTATGCCTCTTAAGTCTAGAGTTACCAACCAGGCATTCTTGCCTAGCATAAGCAGTAACTGTTATAAAGTCAGCATTTTGAATTTTGGAATGTCCAGGAACGTATTTAGAATTGATAAGTCCAGAATTGGATGCCATGTTTTGTCTTTTCCGGGTACCAGGAAAAGTCTTGAATAAAATCCTTGTCCTTTTTCCTTTTCTGGCACTGGTTGAATAGCTCCCATATCCATGAGGGACATGACTTGTTTCTGGGCCTCTGCCCACTCGTTTGGTGGCAGATCTGGCCATCCGTTTGGAATTGGCAACGTGTGGAAATGAAATCTGTACCCCTGGGATACTATGTTTAATACCCACTTGTCCTGGGTAATTAAATGCCAATTTTGAGCATGAAGTATTAGTTTTCCCCCCAAGGGGGCTGCCAAAAGATAAGTTCTTGGAGATGGCAGAGGAAAGTCATTGAGACTGTTTACTGTAGGGGTTGTGCTTTGTTACCTCCTGATTTGAAGGTGGAGGCACCCCATTGCTTTGACCTGTAAGATCCTTGTGATTGAAATCTGGAGCCTTTGGAGCATCTGGGTTTGCCCTGAGCGGCTCTGTTGGACACAGAAAAGGACCAATTCTTAATAGGCCAGTGTCTACTGAACCTGTGAGGCTGCACTTGCAAGAAATTTTTTACAGTTTGCATAGATTTAGCTTTGTCTTCCATTTTCTTTAAAACCTCTTCTGCCTTATTACCAAACAGACAGTCCTGCTGTAAAGGGGCATCCAACAATTTAGCTTTAACATGATCAGGCAGATTTTGCTCCTTGAGCCAGGCATGCCTTCTTATCACAGATCCAGTTACGGCGGCCCTGCAAGAGGCCTCCAAGGAATCAAAACCACACTGGAAAGTATGCTTTCCAACCTGTTCTGCTGAATGCAATAAATCCTGTAACTCTTTATTATCCACACAATCATAAATCAACATAATTTTCTGTTTCAGTAAGCCCATAACATGCTGTTGATATTTAAGCATATGAAACTGGCAGTTTAAAGCCCTGATTGCCAAGGTTGCAGACATATAAACCTTCTTTCCCCATCTATCCAGCGCCCTGGAATCTCTATCAGAAGGGGTAGGATTTTTGGCTGTAAGAAGCCTTAACACCCTTGGGACCCTAAGAAACAGTTTCAGGGTCAGCAGCAGGATTTTTGAAAAGAAATTTGTGGGGGTCAGGAACCCTGTAATATCTGTCTGGCTTACTAGGAGCCGGAGGCAGGGAATCAGGAGCCATGCTTGATTCCAAGAACACATCATCAACAATGTCTAATACAGGAGGTATTGCCAAAGGCCTATGCTGAGGAAGAAGAAAATCCCTATGCCTCTTTTTAGATTCTGAGATGTTCTGACTCCCAATGAAAATGTTCCCTTAAAGTATGCAAAGTCTCTCCAAATGAGTAATCCTCAGGAGGAGAAGCAGAAGGGATGGATTCCTCTGCATCAGAGTCCTCATAAGGTGGATTAGAAAATTCCTGATCAGAAGAGGAATCAGAAGAAATGGAAACCTGATCTGAAGATTCATAATCAGTGCCTTGCCTAGGCCTCTTAGCAGGGGGGGGGGGGCAGGTTGGGAAAGTACAGTTGTGTAGCTACTATAAATATAGATGTTAGAGTGTATTCACTGTTGCAGTCATTACACTTGGATTATCCTGCTGGCAGGCTACCCGCAGTCGGCCTCAATTCCAAAGTCTTGGTCGGCGTAAGTTGCTGTCGCTTCTTCCCTGACGTCAGTGCGCCAGGGGTATAAAAGATGCAGCAGACGCCATTTTCTTCAGTTTTTCTTGCCCTAGATGTCAGGTGCCCCAAAAAGGGTAGGCTAAAAATTATGCCAATAAAAAAGCATGCACTAAAATAAACATTATCTTCATCTACAAGCAAATACACCACATAGGTTGTATAGAATAGAGAAGTACCGATAAGTCCCGGCAAAGAAAGGGGGATGGTGGGTGGGTAACCTGGACTGCAACAGTGAATACACTCGAACATCTACATTTATGGTAGGTACACAACTGTACTACGTTCTTTGTGTTTCACTGTTGCAGTCATTACACTTGGGTTGAATCCCAAAGCTGAGGTTGGGTGGCTGGGCCTAAATAGAATTAGGAGTGGCTATGAGGCCCTGCAGAACTGCAGTGCAAAGCCTGCTCTGGATTTAGAGTAAAGAGGTAAGTGGCAGTGCTTTGTAAATGTGTGCACTGAAGACCAAATTGCAGCTTCTAAAATGTCTTTGGTTGGTACTCCTCTGAGGAAGGCTGCTGAAGTGGCTGCTGCTCTGGTTGAATGTGGACTAATGCCCTTAGGCACTGATTTGCCATGTTGTGAATAACAGAAACGAATGCAGTGGCCTACCCATTTTGAAATAGTCTGCTTTGAGATAGCCTTTCCTTGTGATCCTGCAGCATATGCCACTAAGAGTTGCTCAGTCTTTCTGAAAGCTTTAGTTCTGTCCAAGTAGAAGCGTAGCTGTCTATGTATGTCCAAAGAATGCAGAAGTCTCTCCCCCTTATTCTGTGGGTTTGGATAAAAGGTAGGCAAATGAATGGTTTGGTTAAGGGCCACACTGGACACTACCTTAGGCATAAATGTTGGGTTTGTCCTTAGAGAACCCCCTGTCTGGATGGAAAATTATAAAAGGTTCCACAGCCATTAGTGCCTGTAACTCTGAGACTCTTCTTGCCGAGGTTATTGCTAAGAGCAGAGCTGTTTTCCATGATAAGAATTTTATCTCAGCTGTATTGGCTGGCTCAAAAGGGGGCAGTGTGAGTTTTTCACAAGATATAATTGAGGTCCCATGCAGGTATTGGCGCTCTCCTTGGAGGTCTTATGTTTTTGGCCCCTCTGAGGCACTGCCTTAGCAGTGGATGTGAAAAAATAGGTGGGTCTGTATTGTAATGAGCTGAAATGGCAGAGGCATGGATCTTAATTGATGAAAAGGATAGACCTTTGTCAAGCATCTCAGTTAGGTATTGTAAAATCTGAGGGATATTTGGTACAAGCGTGTCAATTCCTTGTGCCTGGTTCCAAGCACAGAATTTCTTCCCTTTTGCTGCATAAGATTTTCTGGTGCTGGGCCTCCTGGCCTCCAAAATAACATCCATAACTGCTTTAGAGAGAGGTATGTTCTGAATGGTTACATTATCCGCCATGCTGCCAGATTTAGGGTTCTGAGCTGGCTGTGCAGGATCTCATTGTTTTGTTGGGTCAGTAAGTGAGGAATTTGAGGCAATGTCCAGGCTGGACCTTGAGACAAGCTCTTTAGGATTGGGTACCAGTGCTGGTGGGGCCAGTCTGGGGCAATCAGTATCATTTTTGGCTTCTCTTGTCTGACCTTTAGGCGTACCTTGGGGAGGAGAGGCAGTGGAGGAAAGGAATATACTGTAAGGGTTTTCCAGCTGAATGATAGAGCATCCACTTTCCATGCTTGCTTGTGATAAGTCCTTGTGCAGAATCTCTGTAGTTGGCAGTTGTGAGGGGAGGCAAATAGATCTATGTCTGGGCATCCCCATTTCCTTGTTATCATGCTGAAGATTTGTGGATCCAGTTTCCACTCATGAGGATCCATGAGGTTTCCGCTTAGTTCGTCTGCCAGAGTATTTGTCTTTCCTGGCAGGAATTGTGCTTGCAGGTGTACTTGATAAGTCAATGCTGTGTTCCACAAAGTCATGGCTTGTCTGCAGAGGGGGTAAGAATGTGTGCCTCCCTGCTTGTTTATGTACCACATGACTGTAGTATTGTCCGTCTTTATCAGCAGTTGTCCTGGATGAAGTAGATCCTTGAAGGCTGTCAGGGCATTCTGAACAGCTAGCATCTCTTGTTGATTGATATGAAGATGCATTTGGCTTGCGGGCCATGTGCCCTGAATACATTTTCCTGCCATGTGGGCCCCCCAGGCATAATCTGATGCATCTGTTGTTAGTGTCTGCCTGGCTGTGGGTAAAGTGAACGGCTGTCCCTTGTTGTGGTGACAGGCCTGTGCCCACCATCGAAACTCCTGTTGCAGGTAGGGGAATGAGGGTAATTAATGTTTCCAGGGTGTGGCAATGTTGAGCCCAAACACTTATTAGATACCATTGTAGTTTCCTCATATGCAGTCTTGCATATGGAATTAGCAGAATGCAGGATGCCATGAAGCCCAAAGCCTGCAGAATTTTTCTTGCAGATAATTGGTTCTTTGTTGCTAACATTTTGAAGTAAGAAGTCAGTTGCCTTTGTTTGTCTGGCGTGAGATAAGCCATCTGGGCAGTTGTATTTAAGCTTGCACCCAGGAATATTATCTCTTGAGAGGGTACTAGTTTTGATTTCTTTTCGTTTACTGTGTACCCTAGGCAAATTAGTAATCTTTTTACAAACGCCAGATGCTTTAGTAGAATGACCTTGTTCTCTGCTTGAATAAGGCAGTCGTCCAAGTAAGGATATATTTGAATTCCTCTTTGTCTGCAAAAAGCAATTACTGGTGTCAGGCATTTTGTGAAGACCCTGGGTGCAGTAGATAAGCCAAAGGGCAGTGCAGAGAATTGGTAGTGCATTGAGCCAACTATGAATCTGAGGTACCTTCTGCAAGATTGTCTGATTGGGACATGCAGGTATGCCTCCTTTAGGTCCAAAGTTACAAGCCAAGCCTTCTTGCCCAGCATGGGCAGAAGCTGTTGCAGAGTCAACATTTTGAATTTTGGAACGTCTAGAAATGTGTTTAGAATAGACAGGTCTAGTATTGGTCTTCAGGCTTTGTCCTTTCCGGGTACCAAGAAAAGTCTTGAGTAAAATCCTTGTCCCTGCATTTGCTGTGGTACTCGCTGAATGGCCCTCATGTCCATGAGGGATGAAACTTGCTTTTGTGCCTCTGCCCATTGATTGTGTGGCAGGTCTGGCATACCTTTTGCCCTTGGCAGGGTGTGAAAGTGGAACCTGTAGCCCTGAGACACTATATTCAAGACCCATTTGTCCTGGGTAATCATGTGCCAATTTTGTAAAAAAAGTGCTAAGTTTTCCCCCAAAGGGGGCTGCCAAAAGATAAGTGCTTGGTGCTGGCAGAGGAAAGTCATTGGGACTGTTTCCTGTATGGCTGTGATTTGTCTTCTCCGCTTTTGGAGGTAGAAGCACCCCATTGTTTAGGCCTGTATGAGCTTTGGGGCTGGGATCTGCCTCTTTGTGGCCTGTCTGACACTGGAAAGGACCAATTCTTTGTAGGCCAGTTCCTGCTAAATCTAGGTGGCTGTATCTGTAAGAAATCCTTAACTGTCTGCATAGATTTCGCTTTGTCCTCCATTTTCTTCAACACCTCTTCTGCTTTAACACCAAACAAAGTATCATGCTGTAATGGAGCATCCAATAATTTTGCTTTAACATGATCAGGCAGATTCTGTTCCTTTAACCAAGCATGCCTCCTAATGACAGAACCCGTAACACCGGCCCTGCAAGAGGCCTCCAGAGAATCAAAACCACATTGCAAAGTATGCTTTCCCACTTGTTCAGCTGCATGCAATAAATCCTGCATTTCCTTGTTTTCAGAACAGTCAGAATTTGTCAAGATTTTCTGTTTTAGCAGTGACAGTAAGTATTGCTGATATTTAAGCACATGAAACTGACAATTTAAAGCCCTTACAGCCAAGGTAGCAGAAGTGTACACTTTTTTCCCCAATCTGTCCAGTGCTCTAGAATCCCTGTCAGAGGGGATAGGGTTTTTTGCAGTGGAAGCCTTGACCCATTTGGGACCCTGAGATATAGTTTCTGGGTCAGCAGCAGGGATTTTATATAGACATTTATGTGAATCTGGTACCCTGTAGTATCTGTCTGGCTTAACAGGTGCAAGAGGTAAAGAGTCAGGAGACAGGCCGGACTCTGAAAATACATCTACAATGTCTAGTACAGGTGGAATAGCAAGAGGTCTGTGCTGAGGCAGTAAAAGAAAATCTCGGAGCCTTTTCTTAGATTCTGAGTAATCTTGGCTCTCCCAGTGAAAGTGCTCCCTCATGGTATGCAGAGATTCTCCAAAAGAATAATCCTCAGGAGGAGAGGCTGAAGGGATAGATTCTTCAGCATCAGAATCCTCATAGGGAGGAAGAGAGTATTCCTGTTCAGAGGAGGAGTCAGAGGAAATGGAAACCTGATCTGAAGATTCATATACTGTCTCTTGCCTAGGCCTCTTATCAAGAGGGGGTGGGAACCCCTGATCAAAGTAATTAGGTCTTCGGCCATTTTGAGCATCTGTTTTTTAGGCATGGAGGCCTGTCAATGGGATTGCTGCACTTGTTTCTTTGTCTTTAATGGTGCTTTAGTCTTTGCCTTTGAAGCTGAAGTTGGTTTTACATATAACTGTGTAGGCCTGAAAACACCCTCAGAAGCCGATGCCTGCTCAGCGGCTCCGGACCCATCTGAGGGAATATTTTCCGAGTGTCCAATACCTTGAGTTTCCTGCGGCCTAGTCGGCTCCACGTGGGAGTCGGAAGCGGCCTGCGGCTCTGAGGTAGCGGGCGTCAGGGGCTGCGAAAGCGCCTCACTGAGAACTGGCGAACCGGCAACTGGCTTAGAAGAAGCCTCGTCGTCAGTTTTGGACCTCAGATGTCTGTCCTTTTCCTTGCATTTCTTGTGAATTGCAGTAGTCGGATGGCTATCCGACATCGTATAATTAAATCTTCGGCCAAAGTAATGAAAGGCAAAATCGTGCTGACGCTTAATAGTGCGTTGGTTAAATCTAGCACAAAACCTGCAATTAGCAACGTCGTGATCAGGGCCTAGGCAAGGAATACAATAAGAATGGAAGTCCTTATGAGGTATTTGCTTCCCACAAGAAATACAATTATTAACCTTTTCTGACATCGGTCTGGAGCAAGAAAAAAAAAGTTTCCCCAACGGGGTACTTAGCTTTAAATGAAGACTTCGGATCTGAAATTCGAACACGAAAATCTCAGGAGTCGGCCGACCGGCACTTGCGAACTGCTTTTGCTTCGGCCACTGCGCGGCAAGAAAGACTGAAGAAAATGGTGTCTGCTGCATCTTTTATACCCCTGGCGCACTGACATCAGGGAAGAAGCGACAGCAACCGACACTGGACCAAGACTTTGGAATTCAGGCCGACTGCGGGTAGCCTGCCAGCAGGATAACCCAAGTGTAATGACTGCAACAGTGAAACACGATGAACATGCCCTGATCAAGGTAATTAAATCCTCAGCCATTTTGATCATTTGTTTTTTAGGCATAGGGGCCTGAGCACGTGGCTCATGCATCGGTTTTTTAGACATAGAAGTTGATTTTGGCCTTGTTTTTTGATGATGGCGTCAGTTTAATATACAAATGTTGAGGCCTGAAAACACCCTCAGAAGCCGGTGCCTGCTCAGCGGCTCCGGACCCATCCAAGGGTGAGACATCCGTGGGTTCAATACTTGCAGAATCTCGCGGCATACCGGACTCCGAATGGGTCTCGGTAGAGGCCCGCGTCTCAAAAGTAGCGAGAATCAGGGGCTACGAAAGCGCCTCACTGAGTACCAGTGACTGGCTTAGGAGAAGCTTCGTCATCTGTTTTGGCCTTGACGGTCTGTCTCTGTCTTTTTCCTTGCGTTTTTTGTGAACTCCTGTAGTCGGATTGCTAACCGACGACATTTCAGGATAGTTAAATCTTGAACCAAAATATTTAGAAGCAAAAATATACTGACGCTTAATAGTGCATTGGTTAAATTTAGCACAAAACCGACAGCAAGGCACATTGTGATCAGGGCCTAGGCAAGGAATACAGTACAAATGAAAATCCTTATGAGGTATTTGCTTCCCACAAGTAATGCAATTATTAACTTTTACATACATCGGTAAGGAGCAAGAAAAAGTTTCCCCAATGGGGTACTTAGCTTTAGTTTGAAGACTTTGGTTCTGAAACTCGAAAACGAAAATTTCAGAAGTCGGCCGACCGGCACTTACAAACTGCCTCTGCTTCGGGCACCACGCGGCAAGAAAGACTAATTAAAATAGCGTTGGCTGCATGTTTTATACCCCTGACGACCTGACGTCATGGAAGAGGAGACAGCAACCGACGCATGACCCAAGACTTTGTTATTCAGGCTGACTGAGGGCAACCTGCCAGCAGATTACCCAAATGTAATGACTGCAACAGTGAAACACGAAGAACATCATTAAAGTGACATTACGTCCAACCTAAATATATTATTAAACTATAAGACTAAATTAAATAAATACATAAAATATACATAAAATACAAATAAAAAATATGCATATATTTATATCACCCACATATATATATATATATATATATATATATATATATATATATATATATATATATAGCATGTATTTAACATGGCCAAGCTGTTGGATCTATTCATGTTTATGCCCGTTTTAAAAAACTAACATTATTCAACAATTACCAATACTTGTTAAGTGAAAGTCACTCTCAACATCTAATGCATATAAAACAATGCAAGTTAAAAAAAAAAAACTATCTGCAAAGAGCTCCAAGTTTTAAAATGCTACTGATGGAGCTGTATTCATTAATGCCTGGCCAGGCATAGGCATTTAAAATAAATACATTAATTCCCTTTTTTGCTAATGTAATTTTAGATTGCTATTTGGTAGTAATATAACAACAGCTAGAGATTACCATATAGCCAAGTACATTCAATTTACCCCATCCACCCAGCTTTATTAATATATGAAAAAGTATGCAAGTTAGACTTTAGGTACTTGCTGGGGCACAAGTGTAATAGTTTTAAGGACAATTTAACCCAGCAAGAAAGAAAAATGTTAGTATATTTGGGAAAGCAAAACATCAGAGTAATAATGCTGGATAAGGGATGGGGGCTGGTTACTATGGATATTTTTGATTATAATGCTCGAATAACTCAGATCCTACAATCAACCATATATGAAGTAGTCATAAGAAATCAAGTATTTGCTGCTTATATAAAAATAGCAGGTTTATTACAGGATGTGTTTGGAAAAGAGAATAGATATTAAATTGTTTTGTTCAACAAATATATATTTTTGATGGAAATTATTACCTCCAAAAGGTAGGAGTAGCGATGGGATTACCTTGTGGGACAATATTCGCAAATCTAGTTATGACCTGCTGGGAAAAGACGTTTGTAATTCAGAATGAAGAATTCAGTAAACGCATCAAGTTGTACATCCATTATTTGGATGATATTTTTGTGTTATGGACAGGCAATGTGCAGATGTTAAACCAATTTGTGAAATTTCTCAACAATACTACTGATTAGTTGAAATTTACTTATGAGGCTAATGTTGATAGTATTAGTTATCTGAAAATCAGCTTACAAAAAGATGCAGTTAATAGAAGATTAATTTCTAAGATACATAGGAAAACTGTGTATTCCAACTTTTTTTTGCATTATCAGAGTGCCCACCCAGCCCATCATAAAAAATCGGTGATAAAGGGTCAGTTGGTTCGGGCAGCCATAATGGTTACTCTACATCTGTACTTTGAGAATGAATGTAACAGACTTATTAAAATGTTCATTGCTGGAGAGTACCCGAAAGGTTT
>NW_025061210.1:0-14711 GCF_019279795.1 Protopterus annectens | reverse complement strand
AGTGTTTCTTGCCCCAGATGCCAGTTGCCCTCTTGGAAAGCTAAGTTTTGGGTAAATGCCAATGTTTCCAAAAAAGTAGAAGGCAAACACAAAAAATAAGCATGTATGTACATATATACAAACAAATACACCATAAGATATCCCCCCCTAGCTAGCTATTAGGTGGGCAAATACCCTAGGAGTACTACAGAGGGGAAGGAGGGTGGGTAATCCTGACTGCAGATGCTATCCTGTTCGGACATCTACATTTATGGTAGGTACAAAACTGTACTATGTCCTTCAAGGATGCATCTGCAGTCCTTACAAATGGGTAGAATAACATAGCCAAACTAGGGGAGGAGGAAGAAGAATTATGGTGTAGTTAGGATCCCTTGTAAAACAGCAGTGGCAAACCCTGCTCGGGATCTAGAGTATAGAGGTAAGTTATAATGCTTGGCAAATGTATGCATGGAGGTCCAAGTAGCAGCCTCAATAATGTCCTTGGTAGCCACTCCTCGTAAGAAAGCTGTGGTAGTGGCAGTAGCCCTTGTAGAATGAGGCCTTATGTTCTGTGGAATTTGCTTTCCATGGTAGGAGTAACAGAATCTTATGCAATTTCCTATCCACTTGGAGATTGTTTGTTTGGAAATTGCTTTTCCTTCCCTTCCTGTTGCATAAGCTACTAAAAGCTGGTCTGTTTTTCTATTGCCCTTGGTTCTGTCCAGGTAGTAGCAACTGTCTATGTACATCCAAGGTATGCAGCAGTCTTTCCCCCCTGTTCTGTGGATTGGGAAAGAAGGTAGGTAGGTGGATTGCCTGGTTTAGAGACACTCTGGATATCACCTTAGGCATAAATGTAGGATTAGTTCTCATGGATACTCTATCTTGATGGAAGATTAGGAAGGGTTGTACTGCCATTAAAGCCTGTAGTTCTGAAACCCTTCTTGCTGAAGTAATTGCCAGTAGGAAAGCAGTTTTCCAGGATAGGTGTTGAAGATCTGCTGTTGCTGCTGGTTCGAATGGAGGGAGTGTCAATTTTTCTAGCACAAAGTTCAAGTCCCATGCTGGTAATGGTGGTTTCCTAGGAGGTTTTACATTCTTAATTCCTCTCAGGAACTGCCTGAGTAGAGGATGTGAGAAGACAGGGGATCAAGCTGTATTCTGCAGAAATAGCTGATGCATGTATCTTGATGGAGGAGTAGGACAGGCCTGTATGGAGAAGCTCTGCCAAATACTCCAGGATGTTGGCAATATCTACCTTTGACACATCTTTCCCTCTTTCAGTACTCCAAATGACAAACCTTTTCCATTTTCCTGCATAGTTCCTTCTTGTTGAAGGTCTGCGGGCCTCAAGGATAATGTCTTTAACCCTTTGAGATAAATCTGGGTTAGTTGCTCTTATGCAATGTTCCAGGCAGTTAGTTGCAGAGTTTTCAGGTTTGGATGCAGGATGTTGTAGTCGCTCTGAGTTAACAGCAAAGGAATCAGGGGTAGTGTCCATGTTTCCCCCCGAGACATGCTCCTCAGCAATGGATACCAATGTTGCCTTGGCCAATTTGGAGCTATCAGAATTATCCTTGGATGTTCCTCTCTGATTTTCAGTAGTACCTTGTGCATCAAAGGGAGAGGTGGAAATGCATATGCTGTCAGGCCTTTCCAGCTGAAGGATAGAGAGTCCACCTTCCAAGCAAGTGGGTGGTATGTCCTTGTGCAGAATTTCTTGAGCTGGTGATTGAGTGGGGATGCGAATAGGTCTATTTGTGGCATCCCCCATTTCTTTGTGATGGTCTTGAAGATGTCCGGGTGTAGCATCCATTCGTGAGCATCCAAGGTAGTTCTGCTTAACATGTCTGCTAGGATGTTTTCTTTTCCCGGTACAAATATTGCCTGTAACTGAATGTTGTAGCTCAGAGCTATATTCCATAGGTCCAGAGCCATTCGGCATAGGGGGTATGAATGAGTGCCTCCCTGTTTGTTGATGTACCACATGACTGTGGTGTTGTCTGTCCTTATCATCAATTGGCCTTCTTTGAGGAATGGTCTGAAATTCTGGATTGCTAGTTTTACTGCCAGCATTTCTTTTTTTGATTTATGTGCAGGTGCAGCTGATCTGGAGTCCATAAGCCTTGAATGCAGTTGTCCAGCATGTGGGCCCCCCAACCGAGGTCTGAGGCGTCCGTTGTGATAGTTTGGCTTGTTTGAATGTTGTGGAAGGACAAACCTGGGTTTGACTGGCATGCCTGAGCCCACCATAGGAACTCTTGTTTCAGGCATGGGATTAGTGGTATTTCGGTTTCTAAGCTGTGCCTGTGTTGAGACCATAAATTCTTTAGGTACCACTGTAGCTTTCTCATATGCAGTCTGGCATGGGGGACCAGGATTATGCAGGAGGCCATGAAGCCCAAGGCCTGCAGTACTTTCCTTGCTGTTAGTTTGTCCTGCTTTGTTAATGCCAAGAAGTAAAGAGGAAGTTGTTCTTGTTTTTCTGCAGTTAGGAATGCCATCTGTTTTACTGTGTCCAATTCTGCACCCAAGAATGTTCTTGTTTGGGATGGTATCAGTCTTGACTTTTTTAAATTGACTGTGTATCCCAGGGCTTGTAGTAAGCAAATGACTCTTTGTAAGTCTTGTGTCAGCTTGCTTTTGTTGTCCGCCTGTATCAGGCAGTCGTCCAGATATGGATAAATTTGGATTCCCTGAAGCCTCCAATGAGCGATTACTGATGCCAGGCATTTCGTGAACACTCTGGGCGCAGTAGATAAGCCAAAGGGCAATGCTGAGAATTGATAATGCTCTGATCCTGCAAGAAATCTGAGGTATCTTCTGCAATTTGGTCGTATGGGGACGTGCAGGTATGCCTCCTTGAGATCTAGAGTTACCAGCCAACACTCCTTGCCCAGCATGGGAAGAAGTTGCTGTAGGGTCAGCATTTTGAATTTTGGAACAATGATGAATGTGTTTAAAGCGGACAGGTCGAGAATAGGTCTCCAACTTTTCTCTTTTCTTGGTACTAGGAAGAGTCTGGAGTAGAATCCCTTGCCCTGTTCTGTAGGTGGTACCCTTTCCACAGCTCTCATCTTTGTTAATTGAGTTATTTGTTTTAGAGCTTCTGTCTTGATTTGGTGGTAGGTTTGGCATTCCTCTTTTACTGGTAAGGTGTGGAAATGAAACCTGTAGCCTTGGTCTATAGTTTGCAAAATCCACTTGTCTCTTGTGATATAGTGCCAGTTTTTCGAAAATAAGGCTAACTTTCCGCCTAAGGGTGCTGCTATTTGTTCCCTGGTAGGTGTCAGAGCCAAGTCACTGTGATTGTCCTGTTGCAGTGGTAGTGGTTGAATCTGTGCCTCGTTGGTTATTGCCTTGCCACTGGCGCCCCTGTAGGCACCTCCTCTGGATTGATTTCTGCCTCTGAACGCCTATTCCTGCCTCTCTGAGATTTAGAGGAGTCTGGAAAGGACCAATTTTGGAAGGCCAGTTCCTGCTAAACCTTGGGGCTGAACCTGTAAGAAATCTTTAACTGTTTGTACAGATTTTGCCTTCTCTTCCATTTTCTTCATTACTTGTTGGGCAGGAGAACCAAATAGACTGACCTTATCCATAGGAGCATCTAATAGCTTTGCTTTAACATGATCCGTAAGACCTGTTCTTTCAACCATGCATGCCTTCTTATAACTGTGCCAGTCATGGCTGATCTAAATGAAGCCTCCAGTGCATCTTAGCCACATTTTAAAGAATGGTTACTAACCTGCTGAATGTTATTCACCATTTCTAGAACATATTTCTTATCTAAGGAATCATCAGAAGACAGTTTCTTAGTTAACTGATCAAGCATAAACTCTTGGTATTGGATCATATGAAACTGACAGTTCAAAGCTCTAGCTGAGAGAGTAGCAGAGGTGTATACTTTTACCCCATCTCTAAGGACATGGATTCCCTTTCAGAAGGGAGAGGGTTTTTCGCTGAGGTCGAAGCTACTGCCTTAGGCCCCTGGGAGATAGTCTCAGGATCTGCAAGAGGAGCCTTGTATAAGTGGTGATGAGTGTCCGGTACCCTGTAAAACCTATCGGGTTTAGCAGGGGCTGGAGGTAAAGTATCTGGAGCAGTGCAAACATCATTAAATGCATCATCCACAACAAGAAGAACTGGAGGTATAGCTAAGGGCCTATGTTATGTAAGTGTAAAAAGGTCCTAAGCCTTTTTCTTGAATCTGAGAATTCTTGTCCCTGCCATTGGAATTGCTCTCTCATGGCATGTAAGGTTTCCCCAAAGGAAAATTCCTCTGGTGGAGAGGCAGAAGGAATAGATTCTTCAGCATCGGAATCTTCATATGTAGAAAAAGGAGCCTCTGGATGGTCTGTATTGTCTGTATCATCAGAAGAGTCATCTGAGGACACTGGCTCAGGGGCCCTGCTCTAGGTCTCTTTTCTGGAGGTTGAGAGGCCCTGTCTGGGTGAGATTGGGATCCCCTTATTAAAGAGATGAGATCCTCTGCCAGAGTAAGCATTTGGGAACTGGAACTGGGCCTGTGAGAGGGGGGCTTAACAGGCACAGACTTAGCAGATTTGGCTGCTTTAGCCCTGGCAAAGGCCTTTATAGACATGGCTGCAGGAGGCCTAGCAGCACCCCGTGCTGGGGTAGAGACATCCAAAGGGATGGTATCCGATAATTCTTGAGAAACCACATTAGTAGGCAAAACTTCAGAGGCCGATTCAACTAGGGTAGAAGGGCCTCGGTAGTAGTCATGGATTCGGCTGAAGATTGAACTGCTTGCTCGGTTTCGCCGAAACCGAGACACTCATGTTTGCTTAACCGTGGTTTCGTTCGAAACCGCGGACCGCGAGTGTCGGTCCTTTTCTTTGCGTTCTTAACAATTTGAGTAGTCGGAGGATCCGACGGCATAATGTACGCAAAATCTGAGCCGAAAACTGTTCAGCAACTCCGACCGGCCTAAGCCGCTCGGTTGAAGGAAGCACAGGCTAAACAAGCTGCTATGTCGTGGTCTGGGCCTAAACAAGGTAAGCAGTAAGAGTGGAAATCTTTATGACGTATTTGTTTCCCACAAGTTAAACAGTTATTCACTTTTTCTGACATCGGCTGAGGCAAGAAAGAGTTCCCAACGGAGTACTTAGCTTTTAGAAGTCTTCGAAGTAGTATTCGGTAGTAGTAATCTCTGGATCTGACCGACCGGCACTTGCGAACAGCTTCTGCTTCGGGCGCCACACGGCAAGAAAGACTGAGGAAAATGGCGTCGGCTGATGCCTTTATACCCGAAGACCAGCAGAGATGACGTCGGGTGAGTGCGACACCAGCCGAGGCCAGACCCAGACTTTGGAATCCGGCCAACCGAAGGGCTGCCTGACGACAGGACAACCCATTTGTAAGGACTGCAGATGCATCCTTGAAGGACATCAAGAGAATTATTATGTTTGCATTCATTATCAAAAGACATTGATAGAATTATTTCTTCTTGCTCAGAATGCAATAGTACTAGACTGCATTTGCAAAGTGAAGTCCAATTCCTGAACTACCTTGGCCTACTGTAGCAACTGATATCTTTAGTGGAATAATCAACACTACTTAGATTTGGTAGACTCTTATTGGAATTGGTTTGAGATTGATATACTACCAAACCTATCCTCAACTACTGTTATTACTAAGTTAAAATGTCATTTCTCAGTTCATGGTAGTCCACATAAACTTTTTTCTGACAATTCACTAGCCAGTTGTTTCAGAAATTTGCAAAAGAATGGGACTTCGTACATGTCACTAGTCATTCTGAATATCCTCAGTCCAATGGTCCAGCTGAATGTGCAGTGCAGAGTACAAAGTAAGTACTTGAAGTCAAAGTGTGACAATACTGATGTAGTCTTAAATTTGCTTAATCTCAGAAACATTCCCAGTGATGATATTTTTGGCTCACCTGCTCAAAGACTACTTTCCAGGCAAACTAGAATCTCACAATTTCTTCAAGTTTATTGCGGTGTAAACCTAAGAACAATAAAACCATCAAGGCTCAATTGTTTAAGAAGCGTAATATCCAGAAATCTAGTTACGACTGATTGAGCAGATTACTTCATCCATTGAGGGAAGTAGAGACGGTACAAATCCAGACTACTAAAGGTTCTGATTGAACAGGACAGATTGCAGGCATTTGTGCCAAGCCGAGATCCTACTTGGTAGATTCTGAGGGTGTGGAGTATAGGTGGAATCGCAGACATCTTCTTCCTGTACCAGAATTATCATCATTACAATCACAACATTGTTTCTGTAATGCAAAATATAATCCAAAGAATGAGTCAGACACTGTTTCCAAAACAGAATGTGTTCAAACATCTGATTCTGTTTCAGAAAGTGATTCAAACATTCCACAGGTCAACCATTTTGCAGAAACTGTCCCAGTTGCTAAATCTAATTCATAGTTTTACATCACATGATATGGACAAGTTTCTAAGCCTAGTGTGAAATACGCAGCAACATGGACTTGATTGTATATACATGTGTATTTAGTATTGTATAATGCATGTCTATGGATTACCTGTGATTTCTGCATGCAAAATAATCTCATGACAGATTACATGATCTATTTCTCAAAGGGTGAGGATGAAGATCAGAGAGTAATGTGTGTGTGCTACATCAAGTATGTGAGGCTGTACATGCATGTATAAATTACAGACACGTGCAATCCCTAGTGCCTTTTTGTAGAAGCAGTCAGAGAGTGAGCATGCATATCGCAGTTGTTAGTTTGTATACAAGTTCCTTAAATTAGTCAGTAAACCTCTATAATGATGTGCTTGTAGAAAATAAAGCTGCTTGAACAGAAGCCACAAAAACTCATTTATTCATGTCCTAACATGAAAGTGACAATAATTAACACTAATTAATGCTAAACAGCCACTAATTACTTATTTATTTACTAGGTTTAGCATACTTAGTTTCAGTTACTCTTTCAGTCCTGTTTTTTGCTATTATATAATTTGTGTGCGTTAGAAGTCTCTCGTGTTTTAGTTTTATCTTTTAATATTTCATATCCTGAACTTAATTAGGTATTTTACTTTTTCTATATGTTAATATGTTAGGGTTTACATCTAAATAGTTAAATGTAATTTGTTGTCTTGTGTTTTACCTGTTGGCCTTTGGTCTGGTTGTCTTGTTCATAGAAATTTGCACATTCTTTTTATATTTTATTGTTTTGATAGTCAAGCTCTAATGGTAAGGTAATGGGGTCAGGAAGTTCATTATCTGGTTTTCTTGATGGGCTGCCTCAATGGTGTGCTGCTGGTGTGTGGTTTCTTTATGCTTGTTGGTTCTAGGGATTTAAGAGATGGATCGTCTTTGGTGTGCTGCTTTTGACTGGTGTACATGGTATGGTTATAGTACGACTCCTTGTCTGTTATCCTGTCTTGGGTTAAGTGTTGACTGCATTTGTTCAAAACTGCATTCATCGGCTCACATACATCTGTATCCCTTAAGTGTGAAATATTTTCTGTTGTTGTGAGACTTTTCACTTTTACATGAGTTTGTTTGAATCCTTCTGGATTCCCACCAAGGTCACATGTTGTTCTGGGACTCCTGTATGTTATCTCGGAGATGAGCTTTAGTGCAAATGTCAGATTTACATGGCCATGCCTCATGTTTCTCTGATAGGTTAATGGGCTGCAGTACTCTTAAGCAAGTAAAGGAGCTTTTTTTTGTTTGTTTTTTAAGTGTTCCACTTAATTTAACTTTGAGGTACATCTAATTTTGTCTTGCATTAACACTCAGTTTAAGCTTTTCCACAGAATCCAGATCCAGATGGATTACTTAGTGCCTTGGTTCACTTGGCAGAGGATCAAATGATTCTGTAACATTATTTAACTAAACTGTGTGAGAGATCAGAATTTGCCTCATACTAGTTCAGTACATTTTAAGTCCCTTCTTTACGGAGGGTTAGGGCTGCTGGACTTTAGACTCAACTATGATATCATAAACTGTAACAGACTAATAACAATAGCCGACCACACCCCTTTACAACAATGGTCTCCAACCTGGGTCAAACTATTACACAACTATATCAAAAGACTATCCATAAACCCCAGAGCCCTCCCTTTCCTTTATAACGAAAATTTAAAAAATCTTAAAATAAACCCAATCATTAAACATATAACTATCATATAAAGGATGTTCAAATCATCAAATCTACATTATGCATTCACTTCCCTACAACCTATCCACCTCAACCCCAATCTCAAAATGAATAACAGCATGCTTAACCTAAACAATTATCCCCTCCTCTAGAAACTCACCATCTCTGATATATTTCCCTTCAAGAACAATACTATCACTGAAATGAGAACACAATTAAAGCTCCCTAAAAGCTATACAGTCATTTTAAGGCAAATTCGAAACCTTAGCCTATATATCATAGACAATCCTGATATCAACGCAAATGATGTTCAAACCTGTAAAACCATATGGAACCTCCTATCCTCAAAAAAAATGCTAACTCCTGCAAACTTATTCTATCAATAAAAAACTCAAAAAGAAGTAATTTATTCTAGTTACTGGAAGAAAATCGATCCTTCAATCACAAACAACTCAAACGATTCAGCTTACCTCCAAACTTATTCATAGGTTCATAGGTAGGTACTAGGTTATCAACCCAAGGGCCTAAGTAAGCCTAACCAACAAGGTTCCCTGGCTTATGCCACCCAAGAAAGTTAATTTCCTGTAGGTGTATTTCCTATTTCCCATCCACTCATCAAGATTTTTCTTGAAGAGTGCTAATGAGGAACTATGTTTGACACAGATGGGTAGCTTGTTCCAAGGTATAGGAAGTCTCTGGGATAGGAATGTATCCCTTCAGCATGTCCTGTTTATTGTGGTGACAAGGTTTAGGTCCCTAGAGCATTGTAGCTAGGAGGGATTGGGATTTCTTTAGGTGTAGCATGTCCAACAGCTCTGGGTTTAACATAGCTTTATATGTTAGGCAGAGATCTCCTCAGAGTAGGTGATATGCTATAGAGTAAAGCTGGAGTTTTTTTAGATGGTCAGTGTAGGGCAACTGAGGCCAGTAATCCTCTTTGTGAGGTACTTCTATGGCCTTTCCAGCTGCTGCAGATGTCTTGTGAGGTACATTCCAAAAGGGACGTTGTACTCTATAATGGGTCTAATGATTGCCAAGTAGTGGGCAACAATGACCATTTTTTTCCTGGATGAGAACCCTTTTGTGATGAGATGTGCCACACAGAAGGATTTCCTGATTACTGTGGCGATGTGATTATCAAAGGAGAGACTACTTCCACCTGGGTCCCAAGGTCTCTTATCATACAGTCGGCATTAAGTAGACTGCCATTTATGTGGTAGTTCATGGGTATAAAGTTTTTACCAAAGTGGATGACAATGCACTTTTTGGCATTGAGCTTGAGGCCATGCCTCTGACACCAAGAATCTGTCTCAGTGAGGCCCTTCTGTAGGATGTCCACATCATTTAGGGACTCGACTATGGCTCCTAGTTTGCAGTCATCTGTGAACTTTGTTAGCCAGAGGCCTTCTGTGTTAGCCTGTACTTCAGAGAAGTAGATACCAAACAGGAGAGGTCCTAGGACTGAACCCTGTGGTACTCCACTTGTCACTGGTATACCTAGTTTAGTAAGTTTAGCTATAATTCCAGAATGGAAGATGGCATTAAAAGCCTTGGCGAGGTCAAGATAGGCTGTGTGAACCACCATACCCTCATCTACGGCTTTGGTGACTGCCCCAAAGATGTCAATCAGGTTTATAAGGCATGATCTGCCTTTCACAAACCCGATCTGGGTGGGGTCCTGAGTTTGGAGGTTACCAATGTCTTTGTTTATGAGTTCCATGATGATACATTCCATGGCCTTGCAGAGCAAGTTCGTCAGGCTAATAGGGCAATAGTTCCCATGTATCAGTGGTGGCTCCCCCTTTTTGGAGGGGATAACTGTTGCTGTGCGCCATTCAGTGGGCACAAAGCCTACCATGAGACTATGATTGAACATGGTGCAGCTTTTACCTAAATAGATGTGATTACAGGGACTCTGCATTCTTCCTGTATAGATATGGGCCCTTTAGCGGTGAGAGGGGGGTATAGTTAGCAGTGAACCTATCTGCCAGGATGTCGGCAATATCAGTTGTTCTGTAATTTTCGTGCCATTGTGCTGTAACTCAGAGCAGAACTGAGTGTTGCCATTGAGATTCTTGACCTAGCTATAGAATGCTATGTGGTTGCCCTTAGAATCAGTGGCGATTTTGTTTTTGTAGCTAGCTTTGGAGGATCTTATAAGGGATCTCAGCTTCTTACTGAGGTTGATCAGGGAGCTCCTCCACTCATGGGATTTTACTCTCTTTTGCAACAGTTTCTTCCTTCTGTTGTAGAGTTTGTTTATGGCAGGGGACCACCACATTGGCTTCCTTTTTTGGAGGATAGCATCTTGATTCTGTTTGGGATAGCACAATCCATGCACTTGTGTAAGTGCTTATAGAGTGCATTTGTGTAAGATTCAGCAGTTGTAACTGTAATGTTCATCTGCATGGGTGTCATGAAGTTCACCACTACTGTCTTAAGAAGCATGAAGTTGGCTTTGGAGAAACATTTTACCGTGGTTTCCTTAATGGTGGTGGTGGTGATATGCGGATATCTAGAGTGATTAGCTTATAGTTGGATCTGACCAATGAGGAGTTGACTTCAGGTGTGGAACACTGGTCACTCATGTTGGTAATGACTTGGTCTAGTATATTATTGCCCCTGGTTGGGGTGTTGGTTAAGTTGATCCAGGGCATTGGAATTTATGAATTCTAGAAAGCGTTGAGCGAAGGAGTTGGTACAATGGTGGGGTAGTTGAAATCACCCATTATTAGAGGAGTGTTTGGTTGAACCCTAATATTTTTCACTATATCAAGAAAAGAGGAGTGGAAATCCTGGGGCATGGTGGGGGATCTGAAGCAAGCTACAATTTGGACTGCAGTTTTGCCCAGAGTTAGTTGCACTTGGATAACCTTGGATGCATTATGCTGTGCAACTAGACTGGAGGTGTGGATATCTTTAATGAATATGGACACACCTCCACCTTTGGTGTTCTGGTTCAGGTTAGATGGCCAAAAAATGTGGTATGAGTTATAGCCTCGTAATGCATCTATAGAGCCTTGAACTAGGTCTCAGTCACTGCACAGACAGATATTGATGTTCCCCATTTTAAGGAGTGCCTCGAGTGAGTGCATTTTGAGATTTTGACTTCTAGCATTGAGTAGCATTACCCTCAGTTTTTGCTTGCCTGTTCCTGTTATGGTGGTGAATTTGTCATTTGAACCTTGCCTAAAAAAGGCAATATAGGGACGGCAAGACCCTTAGCCAGTATCCAGAATCCCAGGGGGCAACAGGTGCAGGACATCTCTGGCAAAGCATCGTGGTCAGTAAAAAACTTAAATATACACATATCATGACACTTCATAACGCCTATCTCACTACAATCATTATAAACAAAATATACCCAACCACCTCTCCATTTTGTTCCTACTGTGATAATCACACATCTTGTGGAGCAACAAGTGCACCTACAAGCTATGGTGCTCAGCTAGAGTCCAGATAGAAAAAATGGGCTATGAAAAGTCCACCTTATCTTGGAAACTAGCTGTCCTACATATCATCCCTGCAGGCCTGACTAAACTACAAACATGAATATTAACAACACTACTTTCTTTACTTAAATACTACATTAAATTACATTGGAAGGATAGAGCATCACTCACATGGGAGGGTTTCAATTATCTGCCAAACACCTACTAGCTCACAGAGATTTAACCTTCACTGAGAAATCCCACACTCACTTTACAGAAATTTTGGAAATCCGTTTTGAACATATTCTAGCTTGAAGTTGGTATCTATAATCAATGATGGAATGTTGGCATATGTGTAAATAGTTCTTACTGTTTTGCATTTATGTTTTATTATTCAGCAAAGAATTCTCTGGTCATATTATTACCTGTCTGTTAATATCATTACATTTTACTGTATCTGTTTTCACACAAAAAAAGGAAATAAAACAATTTTATACAAAGTCCCTCCTTTGAAAGAGGAAAAATTGCTCGGCAGTCCTTAAAGGAAATCTTGTGTTGCAGTGTGTTCTTGATGAACTTGTCATTATTTAATATGTGTTTAAAGTTTATATGTAGAGATATCTATAACTTTGGCATTTAAACCCATTGTTGTACACTTTTTGACCTGATCGAGAGACCGTGGTCGAGGTGGTATGTTTAGGCTGTGGCCCTCATGCTACTGTTGCACAAAGTGGATAGTAATGGGCATATAAATATTAATGAGCTAAATAGTGAGGCAGGCAAGTCAGTCTTCCCTTTCAAAAAAAAAAAAATGCAGCGGGCCAGAGCAGACGGCACAGAGTCTGAACATACCTCTCAACCTCTTAGAGTACGTAATCTGGACAAAGTCATAAATATAAGTGGGACGGAGGTACAAAGGTAGGGATAATTTTTGGTCATTGCTCTTATGGACTTAGAAGTTGATAGAATAATGGGTTTTGCACTGCTGTGAATGTTCTGGGTGAAGTGAGGTCAGAATCTCAAATGTCTGTCATAGGTTGGTACTAGGCTATCGGCCCTAGGGCCTATACAAGCCTAGCCAAAACAACTCCCTAGCTATTTCTTCCCACACTATTCACTTCCCTGGACCCCTGTCTAGCAGGGCGACTAACATGATCCCCAGGGTGAATTTCCTTTCTCCCATCCAATCATCAAGGTTCCTTTTGAAGATGGCCAAAGAGGCGCTCTGCTTGACATGTATGGGCAGTCTATTCCAGAGTCTGGGGAGTCTCTGGGTCAGGAACCTATCCCTCCAGCACGTTTTGTTTACTGTGATGACAAGGTTTAGATCTCTGGAGCATGTGGCTCTGAGGGATTGGGATTTCTTTAAGTGTAGCATGTCCAGCAGCTCTGGGTTTGACATGGCCTTGAATGTTAAGCAGAGATTGTCTCTGAGTAGACAATATGCGACAGAGTATAGCTGGAGTTTTTTAAGGTGGTCAGCGTAGGGCATCTTCTTTAGGCCTGTGATTCTTTTGGTGAGGTATTTCTGCGGCCTTTCCAGTTGTTGCAGATGTCTTGAGAGGTACATACCAAATGAGACATTGTATTCTATAATGGGTCTAATGAGGGATGAGTACAGTGGGACAATGACCTCCTTTTTTCTGGATGAAAAGCCCTTAGTGATGAGGTATGCCACATAGAAGGATTTCCTGACTGTTGTGGCGATGTGGTTATCGAAGGTGAGACCACTGTCCACCTGTGTCCCTAAGTCTCTTATCATACTTTCAGTGTTTAGTGTACTGCCACCTATGTGGTAATTCACGGGTGCATGTTTTTTTCCCAAAGGGGATAATTATACATTTCTTGGAATTGAGCTTAAGTCCATGGCTCTGGCACCAAGCATCTGTTTCTGTAAGGCCCTTTTGTAGAGTATCCACATCATTTGGGGATTTGCTCCCAGTTTGCAGTCATCTGCAAACTTTGTTAGCCAGAGTCCCTTAGTGTTGGCCTGTACTTCAGAGAAGTAGATGCCAAACAAGAAAGGTCCCAGGACTGAACCCTGAGGTACTCCACTTGTCTGGAGCTGGATTTAGAGTCAGCTACTTTTACAGTGTGGGTTCTGTCAGTAAGACAGTTGGCAACCCATCGAGTGACGTAGGGGATTAATGCCCAGCTTAATAAGTTTATTTATGATTCCAGAGTGGGGGATGGTGTCAAAGGCCTTGGTGAGGTCCAGACAGGCTGTATAGACTGCCTTACCCTCGTCCACGGCTCTGGAGATTGATTCGAAGAAGTCAGTCAGGTTCAGGAGAAAATATCGGCCCTTCACGAACCTAAATTGGGTGGGTTCCAGTGTTTGAAGGTTACCAATGTCTTTGTTTATAAGTTCCACAATAATACATTTCATGGTCTTGCAGATCAGTCTCGTCAGATTGATAGGGCGGTAGTTCCCAGGATCCAAGGTGGATCCCCCCTTGTGGAGTGGGATAAGGTGAGGGTATGATTAAACATGACACTTAGGTGAGGTGCCAGTTCATTTTGTAGTTCATGTAGTACACAGCCCGGGATGTCATCTGGTCCCATGGATGCTGTATTCTTAGCTTTGGAGAGTGCGTTTTTTACCTGTGTGGCTGTTATTACTGGAATTTGGCAATCTTCTGGTATTGAAATGGGCCATTTAGGGGGAGAGAGGGAGGTGAAGTTGGCCCTGAATTGATCTGCCAGGATATTGGCAATATCCTTCAGATCAGTATATTTAATGCTATTCTGTTGTAGCTCAGAGCAGATCTGAGCATTGCCTTTTAGATTCTTGACATAGTTATAGAATGCCTTGTGGTTGTCTTTGGAATCTTTGGCAATTTTATTTTCGTAACTAGCTTTGGAGGAGTTTATGAGGGATCTCAGCTTCTTACTGAGGCTGGTAAGGAAGTATTTTACATCCTGGGATTCTCCTCTTTTCTGCAACAGTTTCTTCCTTTTGTTGTAAAGTTTGTTTATGGCAGGGGACCACCAGATTGGCTTCCTTTTTTTGGAGGAGAGCATCTTGGTTCTATTTGGGATGGCACGATTCATGCATGAGTGGATGTGCTTGTACAGTGTCTTAGTGTAGGACTCAGCAGTCAAACTTTCAGTTCCTGTCTGCATGGGTGTCATGAAGTTTGTAACTTCTGACTTGAGAATGGCAAAAAGGGTTTCAC
>NW_025061209.1:2500-12936 GCF_019279795.1 Protopterus annectens | reverse complement strand
TATGACGTGTTCTTTGTACATGTCAGTGTGAATGATCTGAGACATACCTCCCAGGACAACATGACAAGAGATACATATTAGCTCTATGATCATGTAGCCCAGGCTGGTATGACCCTGACCTTGAGTAGCATCTTACCTTCACCTACATGATACTGCAATATAACAAAAAGATGATAAACTTCAACAATTAGCTGAGCTTCTGGTGTCATTCAAAGGGGATCCAGTCTCTGTCTGCCTGTGATGACATGATAGACAAGCCTTGTTGCTTCGCTACAGATGGTTTGCACCTGTCGCCCCTATGCTTCTGAATACTGGCCAAGGCTCTTGCTGTCCCCATATTACCTTTTTTAGGCAAGGCTCAAAGGTTCATAGGTTCATAGGTAGGTACTAGGCTATCGGCCCTGGGGCCTATACAAGCCCAGACAAAAAGGTACCCTGGCTTTTGCCACCCAAGAAATTTATTTTCCTGTGCCACTCTCGAGCAGAGAGACAAAAGTGATCCCCAGGGTGAATTTTCTGTTTCCCATCCGATCATCAAGATTTTTCTTGAAGAGTGCTAATGAGGAGCTTTGATATAGATAGGTAGTTTATTCCGGAGTATGTGAAGTCTCTGGGACAGGAATCTATCCCACCGGCATGTTCTGTTTATTGTGGTGACAAAGTTTAGGTCCCTAGAGCGTGTAGGTTCATAGATAGGCTGTCTGCCCAAGGGCATTTATAAGCCTAGCCAGAATGTGTTTGCTTTCGCCTCCCTTAAATTAGTTTCCTGGGCCTCTGTCTAGCAGGGCCACTGAAGTGATCCCAGGGGTAAATTTACAATTTCCCATCCACTCATCAAGATTCCTCTTGAAGAGAGTCTGCGAGGGGCTCTGCCTAACATCAACTGGGATTCTATTCCACAGTGAGGGAAGTCTCTGGGACATGAATCTATCCCTCCAGCACGTCCTGTTTATTGCTTTGCTGAGGTTTATTCACTGGAACGTGTGGCTCTAAGAGATTTGTTTTTCTTGAGATGGAGCATGTCCATTAATTCCGGGTTGGACATGGCCTTATACGTCCGGCATAAATCACCTCTGAGCAGGCAGTAAGCAACCGAGTAGAGCTGGAGTTTCTTTAGTCGAGCTGCATAGGGCATCTCTTTGAGGCCCATGATCCTCTTGGTGAGGTACTTCTGTGGTCTTACCAGCTGTTGCATGTGCCAATTAAGGTACATACCAAATGGGGCATTGTACTCTATTATGGGCCTAATGAGTGATGAGTAGAGGGGCACAATGACCTCTCTTGATCTAGAGGTGAATTTTGTGATTAGGTGGGCTACGTAGAAGGAATATCTAACAACTTTGGCAATGTGATTATCAAAGGAGAGGTTACTATCTACCTGGGTCCCCAGGTCCCTAATTACATTTTCCGTACCGAGTGGATTACCACCTATGTGGTAATTCGTGGGCACTTTTTTTCCAAAGGGGATGACTATGCATTTTGTGGCATTCAGCTTGAGGCCATGGTTTTGACACCAGGTATCTGTGTCTGTAAGATCCTTCTGGAGGATGTCTGTGTCAGTCGGAAAGTCGATTATGGCCCCCAGTTTGCAGTCATCTCCGAACTTGGTCAGCCATAGTCCTCCCGTGCTTGCCTGTACCTCAGAGAAGTATATACTGAACAGGAGGGGTCCCAGGACCGAGACCTGTGGGATGCCACTTGTGACTGGTTTAGAGTCGGACATGGCACCCGCAACTCTGACCATGTGTGTTCTATCCATGAGCCAGTTGGCCACCCATCTTGTGACATAGCTTGTCTATGATGCCAGAGTGGGGAATGGTGTCGAAGGCCTTAGTGAGGTCCAGGTAGGCTGTGTGGACTACCTTCCCTTCATCTATGGCCTTGGTAACTGTTTCAAAGAAGTCAACTGGGTTTAGGAGGCAGGATCTGCCTTTAACAGGTTTGGAGGTTCCAAATGTCTCTGTTTATGAGTTCCATGATAATTCGCTCCACAGCTTTGCAGACCAGGCTGGTCAGGCTTATAGGGTGATAGTTCCCAGGTTCTGTTGTGGCACCACCTTTGTGGAGCGGGATGACTGTTGCTGTACGCCATTGTTTGGGTACATAGTCTGTGGTAAGGCTGAGTCTGAACAGTGAATTTAGGTGCGGGTTTAGTTTCTCTTGGAGCTCATGTAAGACGCAGCCTGGGACACCATCCGGTCCCATTGATGCTGTGTTCTTAGCTTTGGAGAGGGCTGTTTTTACCTGCATGTCCATGATGTCTGGGGCTCTGCATTCTTCTGGGATGGACACGGGCCCTTTTGGGGGTGAGGGGGGTGAAGTTTGCACTAAACTTGTCTGCCAGGATGTTGGCAATGTCAGTTGGTTCAGTGTATTTTTTGCCATTTTGCAGTAGTTGAAAGCATATCTGAGAGTTGCCACCTAAATGTTTGATATAGCTAAAGAAGGCTTTGTGGTTATTTTTAGATTCCTTGGCAATTTTTCTTTAGAAACTTGCCTTGGATGATTTTATGAGCGATCGTAGTTTCTTGCTAATAATGATCAGTGATGCCTTTCCTTTTTGGAATTTTGCTCTATCATGTAGTAGTTTCCTCCTTCTGTTGTATAGCTTATTTATGGCCAAAGACCACCAGACTGGTTTCCTCTTTTTGGAGGAGTGAGTCTTGGTTTTACTTGGGATGGCTTGATCCATACATCTCTGTAGATGCTCATATAATGCACTTGTAAAGGATTCTGCAGATTGGATAGCATTATCCTGTAGCAAGGGAGCTTTGAAACTTTCCACTTCGGTCTTGAGAAGTGTGAAGTTTGCTTTTGAAAAGTTTTTCACAGTGGTTTCCTTGACTGGGGGTGAGGTCGGGATGTGGATGTCCAGTGTGATTACTTTATGATCTGATCTTACCAGCGAGGGGTTACCTCTGGTGTGGAACACTGATCCCCCATGTTGGTGATGATCAGGTCCAGTATGTTGTCACCTCTAGTGGGCGTGGTGACCAGCTGTTCCAGGGCGTTTGAGTTTATAAACTCTAGGAAGCATTGGGCAAAGGAGTTTGTACTTGAGTAATTCTCCCAGTCAATGTTTGGGTAGTTGAAATCTCCTAATATCATGGTGTTTGGTAGGACCTTTATATTTTCCAGTGTTCTCAGGAATGCTGAGTGAGGGTCCTGAGACAAGGTAGGTGATCTGTAGCAGGCTACGATCTGATAAGCAGCTTTGCCCACTGTTAGTTGCACTTGGATGGTCTCCGAGGCCTCATGCTGTGCCACTAACCTGGAGGTGTGGGTATCCTTTATGAAAATGGATACACCTCTCCTTTTGTATTTCGGTCCGGGTTTTGGGGCCAAGCTTGGAGAGATTGGGATTTCTTTAAGTGGAGCATGTCCAACAGCTCTGTGTTTGACATAGCTTTGTATGTTAGGCAGAGATCACCTCTGAGTAGGCGATATGTGACTAAAGCTGGAGTGTTTTGAGATGGTCTATGTAGGTATTTCTGTGGGCTTTCCAGTTGTTGTAGATGTCTTGTGAGGTACATGCCAAAAGGGGTGTTGTACTCTATAATGGATCTAATGAGTGATGAGTAGAGGGGAACAATGACTTCTTTTTTTCTGCATGAAAAACCTTTTGTGATGTGTGCCACATAGAAGGATTTCCTGACTACTGTGGTGATGTGATTATTAAAGGAGAGTCTCCTGACCACCTGTGTCCCAAGGTCTCTTATCACACTTTCAGTGTTAAGTATACTACCACCTCTGTTGTAGTTCATGGGTACCGAGTTTTTACCAAAGGGGATGACAATGCACTTTTTGGCATTGAGCTTGAGGCCATGGCTTTGACACCAGGCATCTGTCTCAGTGAAGCCCTTTTGTAGGATGTCCACATCGTTAGTAGTTTTGATTATGGCTCCCAGTTTGCAGTCATCTGGGAACTTCATTAGCCAAAGACCTTCTGTGTTAGCCTGTACTTCAGGGAAGTAGATACCAAACAGGACAGGACACAGGACTGAACCCTGTGGTACTCCACTTGTCACTGGTCTGAAGTCGGACTTGGAGTCTGCTACTTTCACAGTGTGGGTTCTGTCAGTGAGTCAGTTGGCAACCCATCTTGTGACATAGGGATTTATACCTAGTTTAGTGAGTTTATCTATAGTCCCAGAGACGGGGATGGTGTCGAAAACCTTGGCAAGATCTAGATAGTCTGTGTGAACCAGCTTACCCTTGTCTACGGCTTTGGTGACTGCTTCGAAGAAGTCTATCCGGTTTAGGAGACATGATCTGCCTTTTACAAACCCGAAATGGTTGTGGTCCAGAGTTTGGAGATTAGCAATGTCTTTATGTATAAGTTCCATGATGATACGTTCCATGGCCTTGCAGACCAGGCTCATCAGGCTAATGGGGCGCTAGCTCCCAGGGTCCGTGGTGGCTCCCCCCTTGTGTAGTGGGATAGCCGTTGCTGTGCTCCATTCAGCAGGCACAAAGCCTGAGATGAGGCTATGATTGAACATGGTACTTAGGTGTGGTGCCAGTTCATTCTGTAGTTCATGTAGAATGCAGCCTGGGATGTTATCTCGTCCCATGGGTGCTGTGTTCCTGGCTTTGGAGAGTGGTTTTTACCTGTGCAGCCGTGATGACAGCAACTTTGCATTCTTCCGGTATAGAGGTGGGCTCTTTCATGGGTGAGAGGGGGGTAAAGTTAGCACTGATCCTATCTGCCAGGATGTTGGCAATATCAGTTGGGTCTGTATATTTAGTGCCATTGTGCTGTAACTCAGAGCAGATCTGAGTGGTGCCATTGTGATTCTTGACATAGCTATAGAATGCTTTGTGGTTGTCTTTAGAATCAGTGGCAATTTTGTTTTCATAACTAGCTTTGGAGGATTTTATCAGGGATCGCAGCTTCTTACTGAGGCTGACCAGGGAGCTCCTCCACTCATGGGTTTTACCCTCTTTTGCAACAGTTTCTTCTTCTGTTGTGCAGTTTGTTTATGGCAGGGGACCACCAGATTGGCTTCCTTTTCTTGGAGGATAGCGTCTTGGTTCTGTTTGGGATAGCACGATCTGTGCACTCATGTAAATGCTTATAAAGTGCAATTGTGTAGGATTCAGTAGTCGTAACTGTATTGTCCATCTGCATGGGTGTCCTGAAGTTTACCACTTCTGTCTTAAGAAGCATGAAGTTGTCTTTGGAGAATTTTTTTTAACATGGTTTCCTTAATGGGGGGTGGGGGCAGAATGTAGATATGTAGGGTAATTAGCTTATGGTCAGATCGGACCAATGAGGCGTTGACTTCAAGTGTGGAACACTGGTCACTCAGGACAAACCAAACCCCATAACCAACACAAATAACCACAAAGTGAGCTAAATGCTACTCATTGCCAGAAGTCTCAGCCTCCATGCCCCTGACCAAACCAGAATGGGTAGGGTTTGGGTGTTTGTAGGCTCCCAATAGCTCTGTTTATGAGTTCCATAATGATGGATTCCATGGCCTTGCAGATCAGGCTTATTAGGCTTATAAGACAATAGTTCCCATGGTCTGTTGTGCACCAACACTTGTGGAGTGTGCCAAATGTTGCTATAAACCATCCAACAGTTTCATATCCTGTACAGAGGGTGAGTCTCAACAGACTGTTCAGGTGCAGGGTCTGTTTGTTTTGGAGTTCACATATGACACAGCCAGGGAAACCATGTCATCCCATATATGCCATGTTTTTAGGTGTGGCTAGAGCTGTTTAACCATTGTATATGTGATTTCTGGGTTTTCACAATCTCCAGGTATAGTAATGGGCCCTTTTGTCAGTGAGAGGAGGGTAAATATGTATGAACCTGTCTGACAAGATGTTGGCAATGTCAGTCATGTACATGTATTCATTTACACTTTGCACTGACTCAGAAACATATATGAGTTTACATTTATATTTATGACATAGTGAAAGAAAGCTTCATGGTTCTCTATGGCCTCTTTGGCAATATTTTTGCCAGAACATGGCTTGGATAATGTTAGGAGTGCTCATTGTTTCTTGATGATACTGATCGGAGATTTATTGATCTTCTTTGGATTTTCACTTTCTTTGAACAACTTAAGTACTTTTAGTACATAGTTTGGTTATGACAGGGGTCCAGTATATTATATGGGTCTGTTTCCATATCACTGTGTGCGCAAGGCAGGATTGGTGAATAGTGACAAGTGTCTGAAGTAAGAACTGCAACTGCCAGATATGTGTGCCCACTGCTGTACTCAGACATGGCCTAAGTGTGTGAGCATGCCCAGTATGACCTTTCAGTATATTGTTGACTGACATTTGCTTTGTTTATTTAAGTGTGTGAGCATGCCCACTATGGGAATATATACTGTATGTGTGTGAAAAATCAAGTTGTTTTTTACTTCAGGGCTCACCTTTGTGTTGTACATCGACAGGAAGCATGCTGTGCCTGCAGGGCTTCCATGAGTCAATTTGCAGGGACTTATCAACATTTCTACATACAGTGGGGCAGCTATTATTTGTACATTTCTACCGGGGGGGGCACACCTGATTGCACTTTGGGTGTACATAGGATGGAGGGGTACACCTGACACTTATACACATTTGCTAGGCCTGCACTGCTATGTCAGGTACTCCATTTCATTCTGTACTGTTGCCTATCGTACTGGCTTGAGGCATACCACTGTACTGCAGACCTTAGCTTCCAATTACACGCATATTAGTTTGTGACTTCATAGCCTACCCTACCCACATCACACTGCCTGGCCTGCTGTTATCTGTCTGCATAGGCCTGGGGGGAAGTTACTCATATGCCTCTTCAGAGGGCATGATACAGCATTTGTTTGTGTTTGCGTTTGTCTACACTTGTCCTGCTGGCTGTGACTGTTAGGTATGTGACCTCCACAACTGGTATGTGTAAGTGACTTAAGTTGTGTCTGTGCCAGTGAAATGCTGTCATGGTTTAGTGGTTCAGTACTGTCACTATAGTGCACAGTATCCTGAGTTCGAGCCCTGACACTGCTTTTTATTTTCCTGCTGGGCAGATCTGACTGGTTAAGGAACAGTAAAGCAGGTGTGAGCATGTTTACCCAACTTTGCTCGACTTTGTCCAACGTTGCCGGATGTTGTGCTGGTTAGCGCGGTGCGCAGCTACACACAATTATATTTAAATATGCTCAATACTGTTAAATGTGCTTAGCAGTGCTTAATATTGCTTAAAATAGGGCACTCCTGTCTCAGGTGGTGCTGCAGGGCTGTCTATGTCGGATGCACATAGTACACTTCCTATACATGTTTGAAAACAGATAGTGTCAATTTAGGCATCCCTTTTACTGTATGTGCGAGTCAGAGAGAGGTGTCATTTCCAGGGTTCCTAGAGAGTCAGTGTATGTGCTATGTGTTGCCTCTTTGCCAAGGCCAGGGCATACTGGGCACGCCTCCTTCTGCCTACTGGGGCAGGCTCAGGTTGTTCCTCCTTCGAGTCACGCTGTGCCTGTGCAGGCCTTGGCAATGGTGGGGGACTGTTTGGCCCTGCCCCATGCTGTTCCTGCTGCAGCTGTTTCCACAGGATCATATTGTGTAGCATGGCACATACCATGACAATTTAGGTACATGTAGTTGGTGAGTACTGCAAGCCTCCACCAGATGTGTCAAGGCACCGGAACCATGACTTGAGCATCTCAAACACACGCTCAGTTATGTTTCATGTTTGTGTGTGTGCCTCATTATGGAGTTCTTGTTCGGGTGTGTGTGCATTTCTGATGGGTGTCATCAGCCATGGCTCCAGTACGTATCCAGCATCCCCCACTAGGTGACCATGTGGGACGTACCCATTGGCAAATCTCTGGTACAGCTGCGTCAGATGCCAGATGTGGGAATCGTGATAGCTTCCAGGACAGCCAGCACACACATTCATTATTTTGCCCCGGGCATCGCACACGACCTGGCAGTTGATGGGGGGGGGAGCCCTTGCGGTTGATGTAGACCCTACCCCGCTCACCGGGTGGTGCTTTGATGTGTATGTGCGTGCAGTCTTTTGCACCCACTACCTCAGGGTATTCTGCTATTTGGTGGAAAAGACGCATATTGCTGGCCAATGCCTCACAGGAATTGGGGAAATATACGTGGTCACCGACATGTGCTGACATGGCATCCAGGAACTGGTGCAGTACCCTGGATGCTGATGCCTGTGAAATCCCCATCATATCACCAGTTGATCTCTGGAAGGTACCTGTAGCTAGTATTCTTAGGCCAACACATACCTTGGCATCCAATGGGATGGGTTCCCCCTCTGTTGGTTTGTGTGTGAGGCATGTCCGGCACAGCTCAACAGTTTGCTGCAGGAGGTCTCTGTCCACCCTATAGTCCTACACTATCTCCAGCTCATGTAGCCCCTGGTAGGTTACCCTGGGTCTGTACACTCTTCTCCGTCTCCTCACCGTGGGTTGCTCAGCCGCATTCACAACATCACCACCCTCAGCACCTTGCACATGTTGGTTTATGATAGCAAGAGCAGACCCTAACATTTTGTCTGACTTACGCTTTTTAAGCTTTCCCTCTTTGTATACTGCATTGTTGCAGAGTTCTTGGGAAAAACAGGGGAGAATGCTGTTTGCAGAGTTTAAAGTGCTGGGCTAGGCTGGGCTAGTCTGCTGCCTGTGTAATTGGCTGATTCTGATATATTTCACCTCTGCTAATTCTCCTTGGTTAACTTCCTACTACTACTTTTCCTTTCTTTTCCCTTTCTGTTTCCGCCCAGGGTAGTGCAGCGCACACACTGTGTGTGCCCGTTTGCAAGAAATTTCACATATTTTCATAGTGTGCACCTTTGGTTTCTGGTTTTCAAATAGGACAACTGTAGACATGCCTCTTGCAATCCTGAACAACTCTGGGCAAACACAAGACACTGTGCTCCAATTAGCTTACAGCCTTTCCGACATACCCTCTCATGATGTCACCTATATTCTTCTCTACTACTCACCTACTCCTACACTTACACTCGTGGGACATGGCTCACATGCTGGGGAAAATTTGGATTCACTATCCTTATCCTCATTTGCATGGGATTGCCTACTAATGCTTGGTTACATCTCTCACACTGAGCTTCCCCCCCTTGGCAATCAGTACTCAGTGGCCATGTTGTCTTCAGCCTGCCATTCACCTGCATGGCAGGATAAGCTTTTTAGTGAAAAATGGCTATTTTTGGCTATTTTTAAATTATTTTATTGTTTTTAAAGCACCGCACGTTTGCACGGTGCTGTATTATGCTTAAACATCGGAGATCGGGGGAAAAAAAGTTGGATTTTAATAATTTTAAACATTTATAAATGCCAATGGCCTTATATTTGGCCATTGGCATGCTTCCTCAACTGTATGCATCCTTTATTTGGAGCTGTCTTAGCTCCATTTAGCTATTTGCAGAACAGTACTCCGTTACAAATGGAGTACATTTCTGAAGATAACAGTAATCTTCCACAGACAGGTTAGTGTTTCCTGGATGGCAAATTTACCTCATTTGCATAGCTTGCAGAAGCAGATGAGGTAATTCGAATACCATGACGCTGTCCGTGCAAGAGTAGCTTTAGCAGCTCTCGTGCACGCCCCTGCCAGCTGTTCCTGGATCGCACGGCATACATATTGCCTGTTTCACGTCTACTCTACAACTCCGTGCAAACTTTCATAAATCCAGCCCACTGTGTGTGTGTGTGTGTGTGTGTGTGTGTGTGTGTGTGTGTGTATATATATATATATATATATATATATATATATATATGTGTGTGTGTATATATGTATATATAGGTTCATACTAGGCTATCTGCCCTAGGGCATTTATAAGCCTAGCCAGAGTGTGTTTGGCTTTCACCACCCATTTTAAATTAATTTTGCTATGCCCTTTTTCGAGGTTACTGTACTGTGCCTCTGTCTAACAGTGACACAGAAGTGATACCCGGGATAAACCTACGATCTCCCATCCACTCATCAAGATTCCTCTTGAAGAGAGTCAGTGAGGGATTCTGCCTAACCTGGACTGGGATTTTATTCCAGAGTGAAGGGAGCCTCTGGGTTATGAATCTGTTCCTCCAGCATGTCCTATTTATTTTAGTGCTGAGGTTCAAGTCTCTCAAGTGCATAGCTCGATGGGATTTAGATTTTCTGAGGTGCAGCATGTCCATTAATTCCGGGTTGGACATGGCTTTATACGTCAGGCACAGATCGCCTCTGAGCAGGCGGTATGCCACTGAGTAGAGCTGGAGTTTCTTTAACCGGGCAGCATATGGCATCTGTTTGAGCCCTTTGATCCTCTTGGTGAGGTACTTTTGGGGTCTTTCCAGTTGCTGCAGGTGTCTTGTAAGGTACATCCCAAAAGGGGCATTGTACTCAATTATGGGCCTGATGAGGGATGAGTAAAGAGGCACGATGACCTCCTCTGATCTAGATGTGAATCCCTTCATGATTAG
>NW_025061208.1:0-10263 GCF_019279795.1 Protopterus annectens | reverse complement strand
TGGAAACGGACGTGTCGCTTTCAGCACAGATGTCATCACACTCCTTCATTTTCGAAACGTAGCTCAGTTTTTCGGTCTCTGTAATCTTAATAAACTCCTCTTGTCTTATCAAAGGAGGTCCAGCAACTGCAGCCCCCATCCTGAGTTGTTTGGGGTTTCTGATTTTTTCACCCCACCATTTATGGCAGCTATGTCCCTGTAGTTTTCCTAGTATCAGTCACGCCCTGGTGGGTGGCATCTCTTCCTTGTCAAGACAAGGTGCTGCTTATGTCTTTCATATAGATTGCCATCCCCTCTGATCTAGTCTTTCTTACGTCTTCCTGTTTGGCCGCATCTCACGTGGTCAGCAGTTTGCATCCTGACGCCACACGCCCTAGAACTCAATGTTACATTCTTCTCGCCACTGCCTGAGTACCAGAAGCACGTAAGACACGGAGGGAGCAGCTTCACAGACAAGAAACTCCCTGCAGTTAGAACATTCTGCTCATTCAGTTGAAGGCCGAGAGACTCAATTCAAAACATTTGTTTCCCTCTTTGGCTGATAGCTCACTTTCATTCCAGCGTCGAGGGTCAGCTTCAAGTGCGAGAACTCTTCCCCACATGTTACTACTTAATAATTAACACGCCCACAGATTGCTCCCCTTTATTCATTCAAAGGAAAATGAGCTATGTAGTTTAAGGCTGCTCATTTCAAAATACCATTTGAAGTACAGTAGAGAAAATGACAGAATTTTAAGTGCGTTAACCCTGGCACTTTGTCTGTCAGCCGGTTGTAGGTGGGAGTGTTGCTTCCTCGTTAGTATAGTGAGCATCTCGCCTGTCACGCCGGGAGACCGGGGTCTGATTCTCACGGGAGCACATAGCTTTTGGTCTGTCTGTCATCAGAGCACTGATCATGCCTGTATCATTAACAACCTATTAATAGCGTTATATCGACTATTCATTTCTGTACGGTTCGATTCTGACAAAACTCATTTAAGTGGATCATGCTTAGATGGAGTGAGTGACTTAACCAGACTCACCTCAATGGGGCATTCTTGTTTGGTTTGACTCCTTTAACAGTCCCCTCGACTGCAGGCCTAGAACTAGCTGTCAGCCCGCTGCACACGAAGCTTCTGCGCTTTCTATCACTGCTTTTCAGCAGTGAGTACAGCACAGATTTCCAGATGCACAGCCCCTACATGTAGTGCTGAAACTCAACCAGGTGTCGGACCTAGTATAAGGGGCAAGGTGTAGCCCAGCAACTTGAAAGATTGCAGTTTTCGACATAGTTCTCTTACCGGTCTCTACCTCGTGACCGGCTAAAGTCAAGTTGCTCACACTGTTCACAGCACACTTTAAATATATTCATTAATTACTGCAAATATCGTATGCTCTGTTTATTTCAAGAAATGCGTGCTACACTTCTAACACGTGGAAACTAACTTCGAAGCCATTTGTCGTGATAAGTTTGAGTCGAGGAAATCATGGCTGCAAAAGAGTCAGTAGACTAGCGATACCCCACGCTAAGCGGAGGCAAGTATGGCATGTGTGTGTGCACATATAAACGATCTACCTATCTGCCTCTCCATCTATAGCAATAGCTATATGTATCGTGATATTGAGACAGGTGACAGCTAGCTAGCTAGCTGGCTGGCTAGCCAGCTAGAGACAGAGTGAGATGTCTAGGAGAGGAGGCGAGCCAGCAGGTTCTGTAGTGTAGTGATTATCAGGTCTGATTAACACGCAGAAGGTCCTGCGTTCTATGCCCAGTGGAACCATTATGCTAGTGCAACATAAGAGAATTGGGGTAGGCGCATGAAGCGATAACAGATTCATTCCAGTAACCCCATCCCAGGTTTGAGATACCAATGTGCTCTGATTGCTTCAGATAAAACTGCTTCAGTTGAAAAAATCCTGCTCTACTGTGCTACATTGTGCATATCAGTTGTCGGACGGATTGCAAGGGCACAGAAACAATTGCCAACGCTTTTTAGATTACGCTCAAATGTGTTTAAATGCACAGATGCTAAGTATTTTAAAATAAAACCGCAGCTCTTTAGTAACATCTTTACAGGTTGGTAGGTGGCCACAAGGCCTCTGGCAGGTCGATCGCTAGGAGCCTGACCCGGTTCCTCAGTACCCCAAAGTAATGGCCTGGAAGATCAGTTTTATTGAACGGGTCAGCACCTGAGGTCTCTGCAGTAGCAAGAAGCAGCGTCCTCGGCTGGGCTTGAACCACCAACCTTTCGTTAACAGCCTCAACGCTGGCTTAACCGATTATACCACAGAGACATAGGACCACCCATCTGCAGAAGTACAGCAAAAGGGGAAACTCTCTCCGTCAGACTACAAACTCAAACGCCAGAGATTTAACCGGGTGTAAAATACCGCCATCCCTTGGAGATATTATGAATAAGCTTTGTGTTAACACAATGGGAAAATGTCTGATGAGCCTTGTATTATTATCTCTCCACAAAACAAGTGAAGAGGTATTACGTAAGACTAACGCGATCATTTTGCAAACCGCGACAGACTGCAACACGGTAGAATTCTGTGCACTGACACTTTTGCAGAGCATTGCGGGTGCGGAGATTGGGTTTTCCAGGAGGTTGGGATTGGAGAGATTGAGTGGGTTAAAGCAGCCATAGATGGGTGTCACCTTTTGGTGGGTAAAATATGGCACGCAGCAGGAGAAGATGCTGGGTATTGATTGAAAGGAAACATGTAAGGCAGAGAAGGAGCAAATGCAGTTAAAGTAGAAGTGCCAGTAGAGCGTGCAGGTGCTTTGCTTTCTCGAGAGTTGACTATATCTCAGGTGGCACAGGACATCAGCTAAGCCAGTATAGTTGGCAGTGCAATGGTGCTGTGAGCACCCCAGGCTTGACATGCCCCGCTACACTCTGACTTGCCTTGTAGCAGTGTTGTCTTAGCCGCAAGGAGTCGCGGGCCACATTAGAAAAGAAGGAAAGAGCCAAGACAACTGCATGGATGGAAATAAAAATGAAAGAACTACTTAATCTATCCCAGGCCGCTGGTAAATAATCCTCAGAAGAAAGGTCTATCTTTGTTGGACACTCATATAATCAATATTATATCTCTGATAACTGATCTGTTAATTGATATTTAACAACACACAGCGTATGCAACTGAAAGTCGAGCTGTTGTAAATATGGTATACGGTTGTTAGAAATGATAGTTAGAAATACTGTGTAAATGCTATCTTAATGGAAAATGAAAACATATCTGAGGGAGAAAAGAAAAAAAAAGAAAGAGGCGTGAGAGCAGAAACTGAAAGTGGCATGAACGGATGGGCAGGAGAGACACAGCTCAAGAAAGTGGCTGACAGGGGCTGTCCGCACTGGCTCGCCTCACTGGGAACAGACATACTTCGAGCAAGATCGCCTGATGTAGAGCATCCCCTCCAGTAGAGTCGTGGGGACAAAGGATGAAGTACTGCAGGACAAAACACCATAAGTGGGCAGGCTGACATGCGAAGAAACCTGGATTTTAAAAATTCTAAGACAGGCGGAGCAAAAGTATCAGAGAGTGACCCCGAGGTAAAGGATGGCAATATGGGTATGCTAATGAGGAGATGGGTGACATTTCATTTTATAGCCTTTTTGTCGTCTCTAATTAAAAAGAGATCCACCGCTGCACAGATGTGATACCTGAGCAGAAGGGGCAATCTGTTTATTCGACAAACTGAAAGGAGTAACCACGGAAATCCAAACTTGTTTTACCAGCTCATTAGCATGACCAGAATGCCATGGTTTACCATGTATTTTTTCCCACTCTATGCATTCCTTCTTTGTCACGAGCTGGATTTGGAAACGGACGGTGTCGCTTTCAGCACAGATGTCATCACACCTTCATTTTCAAACGTAGCTCAGTTTTGCGGTCGCTGTAATCTTAATAAACTCCTCTTGTCTTATCAAAGGAGGTCCAGCAACTGCAGCCCCCCCCCCCATCCTGAGTTGTTTGGGGTTTCTGATTTTTTTTCACCCTCCCTTTTATGACAGCTATGTGCCTGTAGTTTTCCTAGTATCAGTCACGTCCTGGTGGGTGGCATCTCTTCCTTGTCAAGACAAGGTGCTTCTTATGTCTTTCATATAGATTGCCATCCTTTCTCATCTAGTCTTTCTTACGTCTTCCTCTTTGGCCGGCATCTCACGTGGTCAGCAGTTTGCATCCTGACGTCACACGTCCTAGAACTCAATGTTACATTCTTCTCGGCCACTTCCTGAGTATCAGAAGCACTTAAGACACGGAGGGAGCAGCTTCAGAGACAAGAAACTCCCTTCAGTTAGAACATTCGTTCATTCAGTTGAAGGCCGAGAGACTCTAATTCAAAACATTTGTTTCCTCTTTGGCTGATAGCTCACTTTCAGTCCAGCTGCCGAGGGTGAGCTTCATGCGACAACTCTTCCCCACATGTAACTACGAATAATTAATTCGCTCACAGATTGCCCCACTTTATTCATTCAAAGGAAAATGAGCTATGTAGTTTAAGGCTGCTCATTTCAAAATACCATTTGAAGTACAGTAGAGAAAATGATGGCAGTAACCTTAAGTGTGTTAACCCTATGGACTTGTCTGCCGTCGGACAGGGTCGAGTGCAAGCGGCTTCCTCGTTAGTATAGTGGTGAGTATCCCCGCCTGTCACGCCGGAGACCGGGGTTCGACTTCGACGGGGAGCACATAGCTTTTTTTTGGTCTGTCTGTCATCAGAGCACTGGATCATGCCTGTGTACTATTAACAACCTATTAATAGTTATATCGATTATTCATTTCTGTGGTACGTGGTTCGATTCTGACAAAACTCATTTAGTGATCATGCTAGATGGAGTGAGTGACTAAACCAGACTCACCAATGGGCCATTTTTGTTTGGTTTGCCTCCTAAACAGTCCGCTTGACTGCAGTCCTAGTAACTAGCTGTCAGCCCGCTACTTGAAGCTTCCTTGCTTGCATCACTGCTTTCAGCAGTGAGTACAGCACAGATTTCCAGATGGTCAGCCCCTACCTGTAGTGCTGAAGCTCAACCTGGTGTCGGGCCTAGTATAAGGGGCAAGGTGTAGCTCAGCAACTTGAAAGATTGCAGTTTTCACCATAGTTCTCTTTACTGGTCTCTCACCGGTGACCTCGCTAAATAAGTTGCTCACACTGTTCAGCACACTTTAAATATATTCATTAATTACTGCAAATATCGTATGCTCTGTTTATTTCGCAGCGCTACACTTCTAACACGGAAACTAACTTCGAGCTATTTGTCGATAAGTTTGAGTCGAGGAAATCATGGCTGCAAAGAGTCAGTAGACTGAAGCGATACCACGCTGCAGGCGTATGCATGTGTGTGTGTGCACACATATAAACGATCTACCTATCTGCCTCTCCATCTATCGCAATAGCTATATGTACGCATACGTAGACAGACAGCTAGCTAGCTAGCTGGCTGGCTAGCTAGCTAGAGACAGAGTGAGATGTCTAGGAGAGGAGGCAGCCAGCAGGTTCTGTAGTGTAGTGGTTATCACTGCCTGCTTAACACGCAGAAGGTCCTGGGTTCGATCCTCAGTGGAACCATTATGCTAGTGCAAGATAAGAGAATTGGGGTAGGCGTGATGAAGCGTAACAGATTCGATTCCAGTAACCCCATCCTTGGTTTGAGATACCTTAAATGTGCTCTTGATTGCTTCAGATAAAACTGCTTCAGTTGAGAAAATCCTGCTCTGCTGCATACAGTATATCAGTTGTCGTGACGGATTGCAAGGGCACAGAAACAATTGCCAACGCTTTTAGATTACGCTCAAATGTGTTTAAATGCACAGATGCTAAGTATTTTAAAATAAAACCGCAGCTCTTTAGTAACATCTTTACAGGCTGGTAGGTGGCCACAGGCCTCTGGCAGGTCGATCGCTAGGAGCCTGACCCGTTTCCTCAGTACCCCAAAGTAAGTACGGCCTGGAAGATCAGTTTTATTAACGGGTCAGCACCTGAGGTCTCTGCAGTAGCAAGAAGCAGCCCCTGGGTGGGCTTGAACCACCAACCTTCGGTTAACAGTCAACGCTGCCTAACCGATTGCGTCACAGAGACATAAGACCACCATCTGCAAAAGTACAGCAAAAAGGGAAACCTCTCCGTCGACTACAAACTCAAACGCCAGAGATTTAACCGGGTAAAATACCGCCATCCCCTTGGAGATATTATGAATAAGCTTTGTGTTAATACAATGGGAAAATGTCTGATGAGCCTTGTATTATTATGTCTCCACAAAACAAGTGAAGAGGTATTACGGTAAGACTAACGCATCATTTTGCAACCGCGCACAGACTGCAACACGGTAGAATTGTGCACTGACACTTTGCAGAGTAATATGGTGCGCAGTTTGGGTTTTCCAGCAGGTTGGGTTTGCAGAGAGTGAGTCAGGTAATGCAGCCGTAGATGGCTGTCACCTTTGGTGGGTAAAATATGGCACGCAGCAGGTGAGAAGATGCTGGTATTGATTGGAAAGGAACATGTAAGGCAGAGAAGGAGCAAATGCAGTTAAAGTAGAAGTGCCAGTGCAGCGGTGCTTGCTTTCTTCGAGAGTTGACTATATCCTCAGGGTGGCACAGGACATCAGCTAAGCTCAGTATAGTTGGCGGCGGTAATGGTGCTGTGAGCACTTCCAGGCTTGACATGCCCCTGCTACACTCTGACTTGCTCTTGTAGCAGCGCATTTCGTCTCCTTTAGCGGGTAAGAGTCATTGGCCACATTAGAAAAGAAGGAAAGAGCTAAGACAACTGCATGGATGGAAATAAAATGAAAGAACTACCTAATCTATCCCAGGCCGCTGGTAAATAATCCTGAAGAAAGGTCTATCTTTGTTTGGACACTCTGCCATAATCAATATTATATCTCTGATAACTGATCTGTTAATTGATATTTAACAACACACAGCATACAACTGAAAGTCGAGCTGTTGTAAATATGGTATATGGTTGTTAGAAATGATAGTTAGAAATATGTAAATGCTATCTTAATGGAAATGAAAACACATCTGAGGGAGAAAAGAAAAAAAAGAAAGAGGTGGAGAGCAGAAACCGAAAGTGGCATGAACGGATGTGGCAGGAGAGAGACAATAGCTCAAGAAAGTGGCTGACAGGGCTGTCCGCATTGGCTCAGCCTCACTGGGAACAGATATACCGGGCAAGATCGCCTGATGTAGAGCATCCCCTCCAGTAGAGAAAGTTCGGGGACAAAGGATGAAGCACTGCAGTGACAAACACCATAAGTGGGCAGGCTTGGATACGTGAAGAAACCTGATTTTAAAATTCTAAGACAGCCCGAGCAAAGTTTCGAGAGTGACCCCCGAAGCCAAAGCATGGCTTTATGGGTATGCTAATCAGGTGATGGGTGACATTTCATTTTTATAGCCTTTTTTGTCACTTCTCAAATTAAAAACAGATCCAGCGCTCCACACATGTGATACCTCAGCAGAAGCGGCAATCTGTTTATTCGAGAAACTGAAAGGAGTAAATCCACGGAAATTCAAACTTGTTTTACGAACTCATTAGGATGACCAGAATGCCATCCTTTACCATGCGTATTTTTTCCCACCATGCATTCCTTCTTTGTCACTTTAATTGGATTTGGAAACGCCTGACGGTGTCAAGCTTTCAGCACAGAGAAAGTCATCACACTCCTTCATTTTCTCAAACGAGCCTAGTTTTATGGCGGCCGCTGTAATCTTTATAAACTCCTCTTGTCTTAACAAAGGGGGTCCAGCAACTGCAGCCCCCATCCTGAGTTGTTTGGGTTTCTGATTTTTCAATTCACCCTCCCTTGTATGACAGCTATGTGCTTCCTGTAGTTTTCCTAGTACTGGGTCAGTCACGCCCTGGTGGGTGTGGCATCTCTTCCTTTGGTCAAGACAAGGTGCTTCTTTATGTCTTTCATATAGATTGCCATCCCTTTCTCATCTAGCCTTTTCTTACGCCTTTCCCTTCTTTTTGGCGGGGTATCTCACGTGACCCCGAACCCGTCAGCAGTTTGCATCCTGACGCCACACGCCCTAGAACTCAATGTTACATTCTTCTCGCCACTTCCTGAGTATCAGAAGCACTTAAGACACGGAGGAGCAGCTTCAGAGACAAGAAAACCTCCTCTTCAGTTAGAACATTCGCTCATTCAGCTGAAGGTCGAGAGACTCCCCTAATTCAAAACATTTGTTTCCTCTTTTGGCTGATAGCTCACTTTCAGTCCAGCCGCCGAGGGTGAGCCTGGCGCGCTATTAACTCTTCCCCACATGTAACTACTTAATAATTAATTGGCCACAGATTGCCCTGCACTTTATTCATTCAAAGGAAAATGAGCTATGTAGTTTACATACGTTCATTTCAAAATACCATTTGAAGTACAGTAGAGAAAATGATGGCAGTAACCTTAAGTGTGTTAACCCTTATGGACTTGTCTGCCGTCGACAGGGTCGTGAGTGCAAGCGCTTCCTCGTTAGTATATAGTGTGGTGAGTATCCCCGCCTGTCACGCGAGACCGGGGTTCATTCTCGACGGGAGCACATAGCTTTTTGGTCTGTCTGTCATCAGAGCACTGATCATGCCTGTGTACTATTATCAACCTATTATTAGTTATATCGATTATTCATTTGTGTGGTAACGTGGGTTCGATTCTGACAAAACTCATTTAGTGACTGGCGCTAGATGGAGTGAGTGGACTTAACCAGACTCACCAATGGGCATTCTTGTTTGATTTGACTCCCTTTAACAGTCCCCTTGACTGCAGGCCTAGTAATTCAGCTGTCAGCCCAAGGCTAAGCCGTCGAAGCCTCCTTGTTTTCTATCACTGCTTTCAGCAGTGAGTACAGCACAGATTTCCAGATGGTCAGCCCCTACCTGTAGTGCTGAAGCTCAACCTGGTGTCGGGCCTAGTATAAGGGCAAGGTGTAGCTCAGCAACTTGAAAAGATTGCAGTTTTCATATAGTTCTCTTTATCGGTCTCTCACCTCGTGACCTCGCTAAATAAGTTGCTCACACTGTTCAGCACACACTTTAAATATATTCATTAATTACTGCAAATATCGTATGCTCTGTTTATTTCAAGCGAAAGCGGCTACACTTCTAACACGCGGAAACTAACTTCAAGCCATTTGTCGCATAAGTTTGAGTCGAGGAAATCATGGCTGCAAAGAGTCAGTAGACTAGCGCATTACCCACGCTGCCAAGCGCGGCGTATGCGGCAATGTGTGTGTGCACACATATAAACGTGTATTCACCTATCTGCCTTCCATCTATAGCAATAGCTATATGTACGATAGCACGTGAGATTACAGCTAGAAGAAGTTAGCTGGCTGGCTAGCTAGCTAGAGACAGAGTGAGATGTCTAGGAGAGGGGAGGCTGTTTCAGCAGGTTCTGTAGTGTAGTGGTTATCACGCCTGCTTAACACGCAGAAGGTCCTGGGTTCGGATCCCCCAGTGGAACCATTATTATGCTAGTGCAAGATAAGAGAATTGGGGTAGGCGGATGAAGCCGCAACAGATTCGATTCCAGTAACCCCATCATCCTTGGTTTGAGACACCTTTTCATGTGCTCTTGACTGATTCAGATAAACTAATTCAGTTGAGAAAATCCTGCTCTGCTACAAAGCGACAGTATATCAGTTGTCGACGGATTGCAAGGGCACAGAAACAATTGCCAACGCTTTTAGATTACGCTCAAATGTGTTTAAATGCACAGATGCTAAGTATTTTAAAATAAAACCGCAGCTCTTTAGTAACATCTTTACAGGTTGGTAGGTGGCCACAAAGGGCTCTGGCAGGTCGACCGCTAGGGAGCCTGACCCGTTTCCTCAGTACCCCAAAGTAAGTAATGGCCTAAAGATCAGTTTTATTAACGGTCAGCACCTGGAGGTCTCTGCAGTAGCAAGAAGCAGCAGCCCCGGGTGGGCTTGAACTACACCAACCTTCGTTAACAGCCAACGCGCTTAACCGATGCGCCCCAGTGACAGAGGACCACCATCTGCAGAAGTACAGCAAAAGGGGGAAACCCCTCCGCGACTACAAACTCAAACGCCAGAGATTTAACCGTGTAAAATACCGGCTATCCCTTGGAGATATTATGAATAAGCTTTGTGTTAATACAATGGGAAAATATGTCTGATGAGCCTTTGTATTATTATGTCTCCACAAAACAAGTGAAGAGGTGGTATTACGGCAAGACTAACGCGATCATTCTTTGCAAATCCGCGCGACAGACTGCAACACGGTGAATTTCAAGCTATGCAGGTACA
>NW_025061207.1:0-12765 GCF_019279795.1 Protopterus annectens | reverse complement strand
TATTGTTTTTAGCTTTCCCTACGCATTTCAAGCATGTTTCTGCATAGAGAAATAATATCCCTGGAAAGTTGTTTTTCTCCAAGAGGGAAAAAGCTAGGAGGCTGAAACTCTGCAGGTGTGTAGGGTACTATCCACCCTACAAAGGGGTAGGGCAATCCTGGTTCTGGCTTAACTGCCAGTTTCAGTATGACCGTTTATTGTTTTAGCTTTCCCTATGCATTTCAAGCATGTTTCTGCATAGAGAAAAAATAACCCTGGAAAGTTGTTTTTCTCCAAGAGGGAAAAAGCTAGGAGGCTGAAACTCTGCAGGTGTGTAGGGTACTATCCACCCTACAAAGGGGTAGGGCAATCCTGGTTCTGGCTTAACTGCCAGTTTCAGTATGACCGTTTATTGTTTTAGCTTTCCCTATGCATTTCAAGCATGTTTCTGCATAGAGAAAAATAACCCTGGAAAGTTGTTTTTCTCCAAGAGGGAAAAAGCTAGGAGGCTGAAACTCTGCAGGTGTGTAGGGTATTATCCACCCTACAAAGGGGTAGGGCAATCCTGGTTCTGGCTTAACTGCCAGTTTCAGTATGACCGTTTATTGTTTTTAGCTTTCTTTTTGCATTTCAAGCATGTTTTTGCATAGAAAAAAAAAACATGGAAAGTTGTTTTTCTCCAAGAGGGAAAAAGCTAGGAGGCTGAAACTCTGCAGGTGTGTAGGGTACTATCCACCCTACAAAGGGGTAGGGCAATCCTGGTTCTGGCTTAACTGCCAGTTTCAGTATGACCGTTTATTGTTTTTAGCTTTCCCTATGCATTTCAAGCATGTTTCTGCATAGAGAAATAATAACCCTGGAAAGTTTTTTTTTCTCCAAGAGGGAAAAAGCTAGGAGGCTGAAACTCTGCAGGTGTGTAGGGTATTATCCACCCTACAAAGGGGTAGGGCAATCCTGGTTCTGGCTTAACTGCCAGTTTCAGTATGACCGTTTATTGTTTTTAGCTTTCTTTTTGCATTTCAAGCATGTTTCTGCATAGAGAAAAAATACCTGTGGAAAGTTGTTTTTCTCCAAGAGGGAAAAAGCTAGGAGGCTGAAACTCTGCAGGTGTGTAGGGTACTATCCACCCTACAAAGGGGTAGGGCAATCCTGGTTCTGGCTTAACTGCCAGTTTCAGTATGACCATTTATTGTTTTAGCTTTCCCTATGCATTTCAAGCATGTTTCTGCATAGAGAAAAAAGTAACCCTGGAAAGTTGTTTTCTCCAAGAGGGAAAAAGCTAGGAGGCTGAAACTCTGCAGGTGTGTAGGGTACTATCCACCCTACAAAGGGGTAGGGCAATCCTGGTTCTGGCTTAACTGCCAGTTTCAGTATGACCGTTTATTGTTTTTAGCTTTCCCTATGCATTTCAAGCATGTTTCTGCATAGAGAAATAATAACCCTGGAAAGTTGTTTTTCTCCAAGAGGGAAAAAGCTAGGAGGCTGAAACTCTGCAGGTGTGTAGGGTACTATCCACCCTACAAAGGGGTAGGGCAATCCTGGTTCTGGCTTAACTGCCAGTTTCAGTATGACCGTTTATTGTTTTAGCTTTCCCTATGCATTTCAAGCATGTTTCTGCATGGAGAAAAAATAACCCTGGAAAGTTGTTTTTCTCCAAGAGGAAAAAAGCTAGGAGGCTGAAACTCTGCAGGTGTGTAGGGTATTATCCACCCTACAAAGGGGTAGGGCAATCCTGGTTCTGGCTTAACTGCCAGTTTCAGTATGACCGTTTATTGTTTTTAGCTTTCTTTTTGCATTTCAAGCATATTTCTGCATAGAGAAAAAAATACCTGTGGAAAGTTGGTTTTCTCCAAGAGGGAAAAAGCTAGGAGGCTGAAACTTTGTAGATGTGCAGGGTACTATCTACCCTACAAAGGGTAGGGCAATCCTGGTTCTGGCTTAACTGCCAGTTTCAGTATGACCGTTTATTGTTTTTAGCTTTCCCTATGCATTTCAAGCATGTTTCTGCATAGAGAAAAAATAACCCTGGAAAGTTGTTTTCTCCAAGAGGGAAAAAGCTAGGAGGCTGAAACTCTGCAGGTGTGTAGGGTACTATCCACCCTACAAAGGGCAGGGCAATCCTGGTTCTGGCTTAACTGCCAGTTTCAGTATGACCGTTTATTGTTTTAGCTTCCCTATGCATTTCAAGCATGTTTTTGCATAGAAAAAATAACCCTGGAAAGTTGTTTTTCTCCAAGAGGGAAAAAGCTAGGAGGCTGAAACTCTGCAGGTGTGTAGGGTACTATCCACCCTACAAAGGGTAGGGCAATCCTGGTTCTGGCTTAACTGCCAGTTTCAGTATGACCGTTTATTGTTTTAGCTTTCCCTATGCATTTCAAGCATGTTTCTGCATAGAGAAAAATAACCCTGGAAAGTTGTTTTTCTCCAAGAGGGAAAAAGCTAGGAGGCTGAAACTCTGCAGGTGTGTAGGGTACTATCCACCCTACAAAGGGGTAGGGCAATCCTGGTTCTGGCTTAACTGCCAGTTTCAGTATGACCGTTTATTGTTTTTAGCTTTCCCTATGCATTTCAAGCATGTTTCTGCATAGAGAAAAATAACCCTGGAAAGTTGTTTTTCTCCAAGAGGGAAAAAGCTAGGAGGCTGAAACTCTGCAGGTGTGTAGGGTATTATCCACCCTACAAAGGGGTAGGGCAATCCTGGTTCTGGCTTAACTGCCAGTTTCAGTATGACCGTTTATTGTTTATAGCTTTCCCTTTGCATTTCAAGCATGTTTCTGCATAGAGAAAAATAACCCTGGAAAGTTGTTTTTCTCCAAGAGGGAAAAAGCTAGGAGGCTGAAACTCTGCAGGTGTGTAGGGTACTATCCACCCTACAAAGGGGTAGGGCAATCCTGGTTCTGGCTTAACTGCCAGTTTCAGTATGACCGTTTATTGTTTTTAGCTTTCCCTATGCATTTCAAGCATGTTTCTGCATAGAGAAAAAATAACCCTGGAAAGTTGTTTTTCTCCAAGAGGGAAAAAGCTAGGAGGCTGAAACTCTGCAGGTGTGTAGGGTACTATCCACCCTACAAAGGGGTAGGGCAATCCTGGTTCTGGCTTAACTGCCAGTTTCAGTATGACCGTTTATTGTTTTTAGCTTTCCCTATGCATTTCAAGCATGTTTCTGCATAGAGAAAAAATAACCCTGGAAAGTTGTTTTTCTCCAAGAGGAAAAAGCTAGGAGGCTGAAACTCTGCAGGTGTGTAGGGTACTATCCACCCTACAAAGGGGTAGGGCAATCCTGGTTCTGGCTTAACTGCCAGTTTCAGTATGACCGTTTATTGTTTTTAGCTTTCCTATGCATTTCAAGCATGTTTCTGCATAGAGAAAAAATAACCCTGGAAAGTTGTTTTTCTCCAAGAGGGAAAAAGCTAGGAGGCTGAAACTCTGCAGGTGTGTAGGGTACTATCCACCCTACAAAGGGGTAGGGCAATCCTGGTTCTGGCTTAACTGCCAGTTTCAGTATGACCGTTTATTGTTTTTAGCTTTCCCTATGCATTTCAAGCATGTTTCTGCATAGAGAAAAATAACCCTGGAAAGTTGTTTTTCTCCAAGAGGGAAAAAGCTAGGAGGCTGAAACTCTGCAGGTGTGTAGGGTACTATCCACCCTACAAAGGGGTAGGGCAATCCTGGTTCTGGCTTAACTGCCAGTTTCAGTATGACCGTTTATTGTTTTAGCTTTCTTTTTGCATTTCAAGCATGTTTCTGCATAGAGAAAAAATACCTGTGGAAAGTTGTTTTTCTCCAAGAGGGAAAAAGCTAGGAGGCTGAAACTCTGCAGGTGTGTAGGGTACTATCCACCCTACAAAGGGGTAGGGCAATCCTGGTTCTGGCTTAACTGCCAGTTTCAGTATGACCGTTTATTGTTTTTAGCTTTCCCTATGCATTTCAAGCATGTTTCTGCATAGAGAAAAATAACCCTGGAAAGTTGTTTTTTCTCCAAGAGGGAAAAAGCTAGGAGGCTGAAACTCTGCAGGTGTGTAGGGTACTATCCACCCTACAAAGGGGTAGGGCAATCCTGGTTCTGGCTTAACTGCCAGTTTCAGTATGACCGTTTATTGTTTTAGCTTTCCCTATGCATTTCAAGCATGTTTCTGCATAGAGAAAAATAACCCTGGAAAGTTGTTTTTTCTCCAAGAGGGAAAAAGCTAGGAGGCTGAAACTCTGCAGGTGTGTAGGGTACTATCCACCCTACAAAGGGGTAGGGCAATCCTGGTTCTGGCTTAACTGCCAGTTTCAGTATGACCGTTTATTGTTTTTAGCTTTCCCTATGCATTTCAAGCATGTTTCTGCATAGAGAAAAAATAACCCTGGAAAGTTGTTTTTCTCCAAGAGGGAAAAAGCTAGGAGGCTGAAACTCTGCAGGTGTGTAGGGTACTATCCACCCTACAAAGGGGTAGGGCAATCCTGGTTCTGGCTTAACTGCCAGTTTCAGTATGACCGTTTATTGTTTTAGCTTTCCCTATGCATTTCAAGCATGTTTCTGCATAGAGAAAAAAAACCCTGGAAAGTTGGTTTTCTCCAAGAGGGAAAAAGCTAGGAGGCTGAAACTCTGCAGGTGTGTAGGGTACTATCCACCCTACAAAGGGGTAGGGCAATCCTGGTTCTGGCTTAACTGCCAGTTTCAGTATGACCGTTTATTGTTTTTAGCTTTCCCTATGCATTTCAAGCATGTTTCTGCATAGAGAAAAATAACCCTGGAAAGTTGTTTTTCTCCAAGAGGGAAAAAGCTAGGAGGCTGAAACTCTGCAGGTGTGTAGGGTACTATCCACCCTACAAAGGGGTAGGGCAATCCTGGTTCTGGCTTAACTGCCAGTTTCAGTATGACCGTTTATTGTTTTAGCTTTCCTATGCATTTCAAGCATGTTTCTGCATAGAGAAAAAATAACCCTGGAAAGTTGTTTTTCTCCAAGAGGGAAAAAGCTAGGAGGCTGAAACTCTGCAGGTGTGTAGGGTACTATCCACCCTACAAAGGGGTAGGGCAATCCTGGTTCTGGCTTAACTGCCAGTTTCAGTATGACCGTTTATTGTTTTCGCTTTCCCTATGCATTTCAAGCATGTTTCTGCATAGAGAAAAATAACCCTGGAAAGTTGTTTTTCTCCAAGAGGGAAAAAGCTAGGAGGCTGAAACTCTGCAGGTGTGTAGGGTACTATCCACCCTACAAAGGGGTAGGGCAATCCTGGTTCTGGCTTAACTGCCAGTTTCAGTATGACCGTTTATTGTTTTAGCTTTCCCTATGCATTTCAAGCATGTTTCTGCATAGAGAAATAATAACCCTGGAAAGTTGTTTTTCTCCAAGAGGGAAAAAGCTAGGAGGCTGAAACTCTGCAGGTGTGTAGGGTACTATCCACCCTACAAAGGGGTAGGGCAATCCTGGTTCTGGCTTAACTGCCAGTTTCAGTATGACCGTTTATTGTTTTAGCTTTCCCTATGCATTTCAAGCATGTTTCTGCATGGAGAAAAATAACCCTGGAAAGTTGTTTTTCTCCAAGAGGAAAAAAGCTAGGAGGCTGAAACTCTGCAGGTGTGTAGGGTATTATCCACCCTACAAAGGGGTAGGGCAATCCTGGTTCTGGCTTAACTGCCAGTTTCAGTATGACCGTTTATTGTTTTTAGCTTTCTTTTTGCATTTCAAGCATATTTCTGCATAGAGAAAAAAATACCTGTGGAAAGTTGGTTTTCTCCAAGAGGGAAAAAGCTAGGAGGCTGAAACTTTGTAGATGTGCAGGGTACTATCTACCCTACAAAGGGTAGGGCAATCCTGGTTCTGGCTTAACTGCCAGTTTCAGTATGACCGTTTATTGTTTTTAGCTTTCCCTATGCATTTCAAGCATGTTTCTGCATAGAGAAAAATAACCCTGGAAAGTTGTTTTTTCTCCAAGAGGGAAAAAGCTAGGAGGCTGAAACTCTGCAGGTGTGTAGGGTACTATCCACCCTACAAAGGGCAGGGCAATCCTGGTTCTGGCTTAACTGCCAGTTTCAGTATGACCGTTTATTGTTTTTAGCTTTCCCTATGCATTTCAAGCATGTTTCTGCATAGAGAAAAATAACCCTGGAAAGTTGTTTTTTCTCCAAGAGGGAAAAAGCTAGGAGGCTGAAACTCTGCAGGTGTGTAGGGTACTATCCACCCTACAAAGGGTAGGGCAATCCTGGTTCTGGCTTAACTGCCAGTTTCAGTATGACCGTTTATTGTTTTAGCTTTCCCTATGCATTTCAAGCATGTTTCTGCATACAGAAAAATAACCCTGGAAAGTTGTTTTCTCCAAGAGGGAAAAAGCTAGGAGGCTGAAACTCTGCAGGTGTGTAGGGTACTATCCACCCTACAAAGGGGTAGGGCAATCCTGGTTCTGGCTTAACTGCCAGTTTCAGTATGACCGTTTATTGTTTTAGCTTTCCCTATGCATTTCAAGCATGTTTCTGCATAGAGAAAAAATAACCCTGGAAAGTTGTTTTTTCTCCAAGAGGGAAAAAGCTAGGAGGCTGAAACTCTGCAGGTGTGTAGGGTACTATCCACCCTACAAAGGGGTAGGGCAATCCTGGTTCTGGCTTAACTGCCAGTTTCAGTATGACCGTTTATTGTTTTAGCTTTCCCTATGCATTTCAAGCATGTTTCTGCATAGAGAAAAATAACCCTGGAAAGTTGTTTTTCTCCAAGAGGGAAAAAGCTAGGAGGCTGAAACTCTGCAGGTGTGTAGGGTACTATCCACCCTACAAAGGGGTAGGGCAATCCTGGTTCTGGCTTAACTGCCAGTTTCAGTATGACCGTTTATTGTTTTAGCTTTCCTATGCATTTCAAGCATGTTTCTGCATAGAGAAAAATAACCCTGGAAAGTTGTTTTTCTCCAAGAGGGAAAAAGCTAGGAGGCTGAAACTCTGCAGGTGTGTAGGGTACTATCCACCCTACAAAGGGGTAGGGCAATCCTGGTTCTGGCTTAACTGCCAGTTTCAGTATGACCGTTTATTGTTTTAGCTTTCCCTATGCATTTCAAGCATGTTTCTGCATAGAGAAAAAATAACCCTGGAAAGTTGTTTTCTCCAAGAGGGAAAAAGCTAGGAGGCTGAAACTATGCAGGTGTGTAGGGTACTATCCACCCTACAAAGGGGTAGGGCAATCCTGGTTCTGGCTTAACTGCCAGTTTCAGTATGACCGTTTATTGTTTTTAGCTTTCCCTATGCATTTCAAGCATGTTTCTGCATAGAGAAAAATAACCCTGGAAAGTTGTTTTTCTCCAAGAGGGAAAAAGCTAGGAGGCTGAAACTCTGCAGGTGTGTAGGGTACTATCCACCCTACAAAGGGGTAGGGCAATCCTGGTTCTGGCTTAACTGCCAGTTTCAGTATGACCATTTATTGTTTTTAGCTTTCCCTATGCATTTCAAGCATGTTTCTGCATAGAGAAAAAATAACCCTGGAAAGTTGTTTTTCTCCAAGAGGGAAAAAGCTAGGAGGCTGAAACTCTGCAGGTGTGTAGGGTACTATCCACCCTACAAAGGGGTAGGGCAATCCTGGTTCTGGCTTAACTGCCAGTTTCAGTATGACCGTTTATTGTTTTTAGCTTTCCCTATGCATTTCAAGCATGTTTCTGCATAGAGAAATAATAACCCTGGAAAGTTGTTTTTCTCCAAGAGGGAAAAAGCTAGGAGGCTGAAACTCTGCAGGTGTGTAGGGTACTATCCACCCTACAAAGGGGTAGGGCAATCCTGGTTCTGGCTTAACTGCCAGTTTCAGTATGACCGTTTATTGTTTTTAGCTTTCCCTATGCATTTCAAGCATGTTTCTGCATGGAGAAAAAATAACCCTGGAAAGTTGTTTTTCTCCAAGAGGAAAAAAGCTAGGAGGCTGAAACTCTGCAGGTGTGTAGGGTATTATCCACCCTACAAAGGGGTAGGGCAATCCTGGTTCTGGCTTAACTGCCAGTTTCAGTATGACCGTTTATTGTTTTTAGCTTTCTTTTTGCATTTCAAGCATATTTCTGCATAGAGAAAAAAATACCTGTGGAAAGTTGGTTTTCTCCAAGAGGGAAAAAGCTAGGAGGCTGAAACTTTGTAGATGTGCAGGGTACTATCTACCCTACAAAGGGTAGGGCAATCCTGGTTCTGGCTTAACTGCCAGTTTCAGTATGACCGTTTATTGTTTTTAGCTTTCCCTATGCATTTCAAGCATGTTTCTGCATAGAGAAAAATAACCCTGGAAAGTTGTTTTTCTCCTAGAGGGAAAAAGCTAGGAGGCTGAAACTCTGCAGGTGTGTAGGGTACTATCCACCCTACAAAGGGGCAGGGCAATCCTGGTTCTGGCTTAACTGCCAGTTTCAGTATGACCGTTTATTGTTTTTGCTTTCCCTATGCATTTCAAGCATGTTTCTGCATAGAGAAAAAATAACCCTGGAAAGTTGTTTTTCTCCAAGAGGGAAAAAGCTAGGAGGCTGAAACTCTGCAGGTGTGTAGGGTACTATCCACCCTACAAAGGGGTAGGGCAATCCTGGTTCTGGCTTAACTGCCAGTTTCAGTATGACCGTTTATTGTTTTTAGCTTTCCCTATGCATTTCAAGCATGTTTCTGCATAGAGAAAAATAACCCTGGAAAGTTGTTTTTTCTCCAAGAGGGAAAAAGCTAGGAGGCTGAAACTCTGCAGGTGTGTAGGGTACTATCCACCCTACAAAGGGGTAGGGCAATCCTGGTTCTGGCTTAACTGCCAGTTTCAGTATGACCGTTTATTGTTTTAGCTTTCCCTATGCATTTCAAGCATGTTTCTGCATAGAAAAAAATAACCCTGGAAAGTTGTTTTTCTCCAAGAGGGAAAAAGCTAGGAGGCTGAAACTCTGCAGGTGTGTAGGGTACTATCCACCCTACAAAGGGGTAGGGCAATCCTGGTTCTGGCTTAACTGCCAGTTTCAGTATGACCGTTTATTGTTTTTAGCTTTCCCTATGCATTTCAAGCATGTTTCTGTATAGAAAAAAAATAACCCTGGAAAGTTGTTTTTCTCCAAGAGGGAAAAAGCTAGGAGGCTGAAACTCTGCAGGTGTGTAGGGCACTATCCACCCTACACAGGGGTAGGGCAATCCTGGTTCTGGCTTAACTGCCAGTTTCAGTATGACCGTTTATTGTTTTTAGCTTTCCCTATGCATTTCAAGCATGTTTCTGCATGAGAAAAAATAACCCTGGAAAGTTGTTTTTCTCCAAGAGGAAAAAAGCTAGGAGGCTGAAACTCTGCAGGTGTTTAGGGTATTATCCACCCTACAAAGGGGTAGGGCAATCCTGGTTCTGGCTTAACTGCCAGTTTCAGTATGACCGTTTATTGTTTTTAGCTTTCTTTTTGCATTTCAAGCATATTTCTGCATAGAGAAAAAAATACCTGTGGAAAGTTGGTTTTCTCCAAGAGGGAAAAAGCTAGGAGGCTGAAACTTTGTAGATGTGCAGGGTACTATCTACCCTACAAAGGGTAGGGCAATCCTGGTTCTGGCTTAACTGCCAGTTTCAGTATGACCGTTTATTGTTTTTAGCTTTCCCTATGCATTTCAAGCATGTTTCTGCATAGAGAAAAATAACCCTGGAAAGTTGTTTTTCTCCAAGAGGGAAAAAGCTAGGAGGCTGAAACTCTGCAGGTGTGTAGGGTACTATCCACCCTACAAAGGGTAGGGCAATCCTGGTTCTGGCTTAACTGCCAGTTTCAGTATGACCGTTTATTGTTTTTAGCTTTCCCTATGCATTTCAAGCATGTTTCTGCATAGAGAAAAATAACCCTGGAAAGTTGTTTTTCTCCAAGAGGGAAAAAGCTAGGAGGCTGAAACTCTGCAGGTGTGTAGGGTACTATCCACCCTACAAAGGGTAGGGCAATCCTGGTTCTGGCTTAACTGCCAGTTTCAGTATGACCGTTTATTGTTTTTAGCTTTCCCTATGCATTTCAAGCATGTTTCTGCATAGAGAAAAAAATAACCCTGGAAAGTTGTTTTCTCCAAGAGGGAAAAAGCTAGGAGGCTGAAACTCTGCAGGTGTGTAGGGTACTATCCACCCTACAAAGGGGTAGGGCAATCCTGGTTCTGGCTTAACTGCCAGTTTCAGTATGACCGTTTATTGTTTTAGCTTTCCTATGCATTTCAAGCATGTTTCTGCATAGAGAAAAAATAACCCTGGAAAGTTGTTTTTCTCCAAGAGGGAAAAAGCTAGGAGGCTGAAACTCTGCAGGTGTGTAGGGTACTATCCACCCTACAAAGGGGTAGGGCAATCCTGGTTCTGGCTTAACTGCCAGTTTCAGTATGACCGTTTATTGTTTTAGCTTTCTTTATGCATTTCAAGCATGTTTCTGCATAGAGAAAAATAACCCTGGAAAGTTTTTTTCTCCAAGAGGGAAAAAGCTAGGAGGCTGAAACTCTGCAGGTGTGTAGGGTACTATCCACCCTACAAAGGGGTAGGGCAATCCTGGTTCTGGCTTAACTGCCAGTTTCAGTATGACCGTTTATTGTTTTTAGCTTTCCCTATGCATTTCAAGCATGTTTCTGCATAGAGAAAAATAACCCTGGAAAGTTGTTTTTCTCCAAGAGGGAAAAAGCTAGGAGGCTGAAACTCTGCAGGTGTGTAGGGTACTATCCACCCTACAAAGGGGTAGGGCAATCCTGGTTCTGGCTTAACTGCCAGTTTCAGTATGACCGTTTATTGTTTTAGCTTTCTTTTTGCATTTCAAGCATGTTTCTGCATAGAGAAAAAATAACCCTGGAAAGTTGTTTTTCTCCAAGAGGGAAAAAGCTAGGAGGCTGAAACTCTGCAGGTGTGTAGGGTACTATCCACCCTACAAAGGGTAGGGCAATCCTGGTTCTGGCTTAACTGCCAGTTTCAGTATGACCGTTTATTGTTTTTAGCTTTCCCTATGCATTTCAAGCATGTTTCTGCATAGAGAAAAAATAACCCTGGAAAGTTGTTTTCTCCAAGAGGGAAAAAGCTAGGAGGCTGAAACTATGCAGGTGTGTAGGGTACTATCCACACTACAAAGGGTAGGGCAATCCTGGTTCTGGCTTAACTGCCAGTTTCAGTATGACCGTTTATTGTTTTTAGCTTTCCTATGCATTTCAAGCATGTTTCTGCATAGAGAAAAAATAACCCTGGAAAGTTGTTTTCTCCAAGAGGGAAAAAGCTAGGAGGCTGAAACTATGCAGGTGTGTAGGGTACTATCCACCCTACAAAGGGGTAGGGCAATCCTGGTTCTGGCTTAACTGCCAGTTTCAGTATGACCGTTTATTGTTTTTAGCTTTCCCTATGCATTTCAAGCATGTTTCTGCATAGAGAAAAAATAACCCTGGAAAGTTGTTTTTCTCCAAGAGGAAAAAAGCTAGGAGGCTGAAACTCTGCAAGTGTGTAGGGTACTATCCACCCTACAAAGGGCCAAGCAATCCTGGTTCTGGCTTAACTGCCAGTTTCAGTATGACCGTTTATTGTTTTTAGCTTTCCCTATGCATTTCAAGCATGTTTCTGCATAGAGAAAAAATAACCCTGGAAAGTTGTTTTCTCCAAGAGGAAAAAGCTAGGAGGCTGAAACTCTGCAGGTGTGTAGGGTTTTATCCACCCTACAAAGGGGTAGGGCAATCCTGGTTCTGGCTTAACTGCCAGTTTCACTATGACCATTTATTGTTTTTAGCTTTCTTTTTGCATTTCAAGCATGTTTCTGCATAGCGAAAAAATACCTGTGGAAAGTTGTTTTCTCCAAGAGGGAAAAAGCTAGGAGGCTGAAACTCTGCAGGTGTGTAGGGTACTATCCACCCTACAAAGGGTAGGGCAATCCTGGTTCTGGCTTAACTGCCAGTTTCAGTATGACCGTTTATTGTTTATAGCTTTCACTATGCATTTCAAGCATGTTTCTGCATAGAGAAAAATAACCCTGGAAAGTTGTTTTTCTCCAAGAGGGAAAAAGCTAGGAGGCTGAAACTCTGCAGGTGTGTAGGGTACTATCCACCCTACAAAGGGGTAGGTAATCCTGGTTTTGGCTTAACTGCCAGTTTCAGTATGACCGTTTATTGTTTTTAGCTTTCCCTATGCTTTTCAAGCATGTTTCTGCATAGAGAAAAAGTAACCCTGGAAAGTTGTGTTTCCTTCAGTGAGGGAAAACTAAGGGCTGAAACTCTGCGGTGTGTAGGGTATTATCCACCCTACAAAGGGTAGAACAATCCACCAGTTCTGCTTAACTGCCAGTTTCAGTATGACCGTGATATTGTTTTTAGCTTAGCGTAAGCAATTCAACATGATTCTGCAAAGAGAAAAATAAAATACCTGTGGAAAGTTGGTTTTTCTCCAAGAGGGAAAGAAAGCTAGGAGGCACAAAACTTTGTAGATGTCGCGGTACTATGCAAAGTGGAACCAATCCCTGGGATTTCTGGCAACTGCTGGTTTCGTACCTCGACGTTTATTTTTACAGCACCTATTGCGGGTACAAATGTTTTTCGCATGAGAAAAATACTTCAGAGTTCCGTTTTTACTCAGAGGGAAAAAGCTAGGAGGCTACGGAAACTATGCAGGTGTGTGAAATTACTATCCACCCTACAAAGGGTAATTGAGGAAATCCACAAAGTTTCTAAACAACTGCCAGTTTCAGTATGACTGTTTTATTGTTTTTAGCTTTCTCACGGCATTTCCGGCATGTTTCTGCATAGAGAAAAAATAACCCTGGAAAGTTGTTTTTCTCCAAGAGGGAAAAAGCTAGGAGGCTGAAACTCTGCAGGTGTGTAGGGTACTATCCACCCTACAAAGGGGTAGGGCAATCCTG